>NW_021703765.1:70867134-71162723 GCF_005190385.1 Monodon monoceros
GCTGGGGGCGGGACGCGCGGCGGGCGCGGGCGCGCGCGGCGGCGGCGCGTTCCGTTCCGGGCCGAGGCTCGCGGCGGAAAAGTTGCGCGGCGGTGACGAGCAGCCCCGGGACGGGCAGCGAGCGCGACGCCGAGCCGGCCTCCGACGCCCGCGGCCCCGCCATGGACGACCTCGGTGAGTGAGCGGGAGGCCGAGGGAGTAGGCAGCGAGGGGTGCGCGGCCCCGGGCCGGTGCGGGCGCGAGCGAGCGGCAGGCGGAATCCCACCCGCGGCGGCCCGGGTCCCGGCTCTGGTTTCGGCCGGCCGGGGCTCTGCGGGGCCGGGATCCCGCGCTGGGCCTGAGTCCCAGGCCAAGGCCAGCCCCGCACCGTCCTCACAGTTGCCACCCCCTCGCTTCGAGGACAGCCCTACCTCCGGACCCTCGACCTCGGGGTGCCACCCCCATCTCCCAGAGCAGCTTCAGGGACCCTCTTCAGGGACCCACGTCAAGGACCCGCCCCGTCCGCCTCAGGGACGGGCCCCCACTGCCCGGACCTGACCACCTCCGCAGCTGTGGGACCCTCACTTCACAGACCTTTCCGCCACCCTGGTCGCATAGATAGAACACCCAACTTGGGGATCAGCTGCCTAATCTCACAGGCTGGGCCCTCAATTCCAGGATCCGCTCCCACCCCCTCGAGGACCACCCCTTCACAGGCTGACATCCCCACTTCAGGGGTAGCCCCACCGAGCTGACGCCTTTCATTTTACAGGTCAGATTCACAAGTTAGAGATAAGCCTCTGACGACACAGCCTCTGATGAGCTTCTGAGCTGCCACAAAGACAAGTTTCCCTCCTGTCCCACTGATCCCCCCAGTCCATTTCACTGACTGCCCTGGCCACTCTGTGGACCAGCCCCTCCCCTTTTATATCACAGATCAGCCTCGTCCTAGAAGAGTAAGCTGGGGAGACAGACTCTGGTGAAATGCCAGAGGAATGAGGTGGGAAGTGGGCCCCAAGGTATGGCCATCTTTGAACTTGTCCAGGCTGGTAACGTTCCCTCCACCCCCACCGCAGCATAACTTGCGGGAAGCCACGCAGGTAAGGAAGTTAAGATGCCCAGAACAGAGTTTTACTGTTTTTGTTGTTAGTGGAGCTCCCAAATTACTCTTCTCAGTCCAGTCTTGATCTGGTGTTAGGGAAGGGGAAAGTATCTCCTGGAACCAGACACTAAACCCAGGGAGCTTGGTGCCAGGGTTCTAGGAATGCCTTGAGTGGTGTGAACTCCGGAGTGGGAGGATTCACTCTCCCTCCCTCTCCTTCACGCCTGTAGCTGGAGGGCCTCTGAGCCGGGGAGTTGAGGAGGGGGGAAAAGTTTCTTCTCTGTAGGAGCCTTGTCTTCCCTCTATGGACTGTGGGTGGCTTGTGTGACCGCTGATGCTTTCTTTCTCTGGCTCAGGCTCTGAGGGGTGGATTCATCAGACAGGACTGATGGGCCTCCCCTGAGCACACAGGGCACTAAATTAAGACCGGCTATTTGTAGGCACTGAATTTCCAAGGGGACAGGGAGGAGGATTGGGACTTGACTGCTTCCCGGAGGCTTCCTTTTGGGATCAGGGTGCCTCCCCACCCCGCTGGCCCCGAGATCCTGGAGCTGGGTATGGTGTCCGGTCCTGCCTGTTTTGCAGAGTGAGATGGTTGCCAAGCATAGTTCGGCCTTTGGGTCTGGCTTGGCACCCATTTTTCCAACACACTCAAGGTTGGCATAGCTTTCAGGCAGGTATTTTTTTTTTTTTCACATAAAAATAACTGAGCTGAAAGGAGTCTGGGGGGATATTTTTTCAATCAGAATCTGAAAGTCTCAATGCTTTCCCAGTGGGAATTTGCGAGCAGAGTTACTGTTTCTGAAACGCTGATGGGGGTTCTGTTGCTTCTAGACAGTCCCCTTGCTGTTTGAAGGACTGAGAAAGGCTTTTTAGAGTTCGCAGTTGAAGCCCGGAATTCCTGTCCTCTGACAGTCTTCCATTTAGGGCCAGGAAACTGAGTTCGTCTCTGAAAGGAAAGAGAGTGCCCTGGCAGAGTGGATTGTAGGAATTTAAATTTGCTGTTTGAGGAGTACTTCCCCGTACCTCAACTCATCTTGTCCTCACAGCAGCCCTTTTTGAGAGCCCCTTAGGGCCACTGCTATCATTACTACCTGTCTTTTACAAATTGAGAAAACTGAGGCCGAGAAAGGTTGATTCACTTGCCAAGGGCTGCACAGCCACAGAATGACAAAATCATGGCTATAAGCCTAATCCCTAGCTCCTAGGTCTGCAGCTCTGTGTACCCCGAGGCCTTTCTGCCTGAGGAGGGGTCGCAGTGGGGTATGGCTGCCACTTGTAACTTCTGCTGCTTTCCACCATAGGCTCCTCAGTTGTCTGAATCTGGGCTGCCCAGCTTCCTTGGCCTAAGCTCCCAGGGGGCCAGCCACGCCTGGCTGAGCGGAGCCTGGGGTGGGAGGAATGGGCTGTGCAGGAGGAGAGAGGAATTTGCCTCTGCGCTCAGGCTCAGGCCCCATCAGCTGTCTGGATGGCTGCTCAGCACCCTGCCCGTCAGCTGTTTTCCTAGTTAGGCTGGACACATAGGCCAGGCCTCTTGTTTTTATTTTTCTCCTGAGAGTGCTCTTAGCTGTGAGCCTCTTGGTCCCTGAAACAGGGGCGTTTGACATGTAGCAAGTCTAGAGGGGTCAGAGTCTCTGCTGTGACTTTTTTTGGTCTTAAAAAAAATTGGGGAACTCTCCCCTTCCTGGAGCTGTTAGTGATGAACTCACCGTGTGTTGTTTAATAAGTTACAAATTTATAGCTCTCTGGGCAGAAAAACATAAACACAGCATGTCCTGCCCTTCCGTGTGTGTTCTCTCTGCTTTGTGCTGCGGGGTGGCTGCTGGTGGCTTTTCTCATTACTGTTTAGATGCTGGTTTGGCTGGGAGTTCTCCCTGTTCGAGTTCTGGCTGGAGTTTCCTGGACAGAGTTCTCATAACACTGAGATGCACTCTGATTATGTTTTCGGACCTGACTCCTCTCTCTCCCCTCCTTCACGTGTCTAGTGCACTTTGGGGTGGGGGTAGGGACAGTGACCACAGCTGGGGGCTAATAATGATCACGTGCGCTTGATGGGAGCCCGGCATCCTACTCAGCATTCCTTGGTATCTTCCCAGCCATTCCGAGAGGGAGGTGTTTAATCTCCGCTTTACAGATGCAGAAATCTGAGTCAGGGAAATTCAGTGGGGGGCGCTGGGATTGTAACCCAGATTGATCCAATTCCAGATTTGGTCATCTCCATCATAATAAGGTAGTAAATGCTCGGTAATTAACCAGGGGGATGAGCCATGGGGCCTCCTGAGTAATTGCTAGGTACCTTTTACATTTCTGCCCTGGGGGCTGTCCCATATGGTCATGGTGGCAAAGGGTGGTCTGGTTCAGGCCTTGATAGCTTTGCCTTTCCCATCCCTTGCAGGGGGAATAGCCAGCTGTTGGCAATGCCCAGTTGCTGCTGGAATCTGGACCTGTCTTCGTGCAGCTTCTCAGCAGTCTTGACCCTCTGGAACACAGTGCCTCATTGTCCTTGGGGGGAGTACTGGGGAGCAGGGGAGTTGCCTGGGGCATTCTGGGCTACGGGGCCTCTGTTCCATGGAAAGTCTGGACTTTGGGCTCACCCATCTGTGGTGCCTCTGTGTGTTAGGCTAGGGTCAGGGCACCCAGCTGCTGGGCCTGTGACAGGCGCGGCCCGTGGGGTGATGGTGAGTTCCTAGTGGGGCTCTGCGTCAGGGCCAGATCTTCTCCGGGGCTGTGTGCTAGTGAGGTGCAGAGCTGGAATTCAGACCCTGGAGTGCTGGATTCTTAAGCAGGTGCCCTTTCTGCTGGGCAGCCATAGCTTAGTGTGGAAATGTTCAGGCCGCTGGGGGCCAGAGCCCTGCCATTGTGGGTTTGGAGTCCCCCGAGGGAACATCTCAGTATTCTTTTCTTCCAGTTTGCCCAGGGGTGGCTGTGCATTGGCCAGTGGAAGGCCAGATTAACTGTGGATGTGCTGACCAGCCCTCCTCCCCCATTTATTCATTATTCCTGAGTGTGCCAACTCTCCAAAGCTTCTCTTAGGCCTTTACCTTGTTCCAAGGCCAGAGATGTTGAAAAAACTTCCTCCCAGCTTCACTCTCGTTCCAGCCCTCCGCTGGGTTGTCCTGGTCTCAGTGCCTTCATTAATAATAACAGCCATCTGTAGAACACTTTTTCTTTTTTACAGTGTTTGCAGAACTCTTACTGTAATGTTTATTGAGCACTTACTACGTGCAGGCCCTGTGCTGGGTACCTTACATACATTGTTTCATTGAATCATGTTGGCCCTATGAGGTGCAGGTTCCGTTATTATTACTACTACCCATTTTACAGATGGTAAAATGGAGGCACAGAAAGGGTGTGCCCACTTGCCCAAGTTCTATAACTAGTGAGTGGCAGAGCTGGGATTTAAATGCAGATTGGGCTTGTAACCGTTTTTACATGTCTGTTCATGATACTGGATCGATCTCAGTTGCCTGTTTTTTTAAAAACTTTATTTTTATTTTTGGCTGCATTGGGTCTTCGTTGGTGCACGCGGGCTTTCTCTAGTTATGGTGAGCGGGGGCTACTTTTCGTTGTGGTGCGCAGGCTTCTCATTGCAGTGGCCTCTCGTCGCGGAGCACGGGCTGTAGGTGCATGGGCTTCAGTAATTGCAGCGCATGGGCTCAGTAGTTATGGCTCGCGGGCTCCAGAGCGCAGGCTCAGTAGTTGTGGCGCACGGGCCTAGTTGCTCTGCGGCATGTGGGATCTTCCCAGACCAGGGCTTGAACCCGTGTCCCCTGCACTGGCAGGCAGATTCTTTTTTTTTTTAATAAATTTATTTTGTTTATTTATTTATTTATTTATGGCTGCGTTGGGCCTTCGTTGCTGCACGCAGGCTTTCTCTAGTTGCGGCAAGTGGGAGCCACTCTTTGTTGCGGTGCGAGGGCCTCTCATTGTGGTGGCTTCTCTTGTCGCGGAGCATGGGCTCCAGGCGCGCGGGCTTCAGTAGTTGTGGCACATGGGCTCAGTAGTTGTGGCTTACGGGCTCTAGAGCGCAGACTCAGTAGTTGTGGCGCACGGGCTTAGTTGCTCCACGGCATGTGGGATCTTCCCAGACCAGGGCTCGAACCCGTGTCCCCTGCATTGGCAGGTGGATTCTTAACCACTGTACCACCTGGGAAGCCCTTGGGTTGCCTGTTGGTTTGATTGCTTTCCATTTCTAGGATGCTAAAAATCTTCTCTGCCCCTTCCCACACACACATTGTCTGTTCAGTGTCTCACATCTGTCTTTTTCCTGTTCTCTGTGACTTCTTCCCTCTCATTTGTTCTTTCTTGGGGATGCCATGCTGAGGATGGGATGCTGGGCACTTGTGGCAGTGTCTCCTGCTCAGTGGAGGACCTCATTCCTCTCTTACCTGTTACCTCTTCAGTCACCTGTTAGCCTCAAGACAGGGTTGAGAGCTTACAGCACAGCTGCTGCGGAGCACCTGGGGCGGGTTCTGAGCTCCCTTTTCACTCCTTGTGGTTGGAATCAGAGCCCTCTGTGCCCCCCACCCCATACACTCTCCTTTCTTTGTTCAGGTGTTTGCACATGGCTGCCATTGGGAGCCAGCCCATTTCCAGAAGAGGAAGTCCTAGGAAACTTTTGAGGTGGAGAATTGAGGATGTCCTGTGGGAGGGAGAGAGGGAGAGAAAGCATTAGGAAGTTGAATTTTCCCAGAAATCTTGACAAACCAGCAGATTCATAGGGGTATCCAGGGGAGTTCCCTGGCGGTCCATTGGTTGGGACTCTGCGCTTCCACTGCAGGGGGCCTGGGTTCGATTGCTGGTCACGGAATCAAGATCCCACATGCTGGGCAGTGCGGCCAAAAAAAAAAGGGGGGGCGGGCTGTCCAGAGATGGTCTCCTGACCTGGGATAGGCCTGGAGCCACCATGGCCTCCCAGGTCCACGTTGCCTTTTCAGTTGGAGTCACACATCCGGCCTCAAGCGTCCATTCACATCCAGATAAGTCTTCCAACTAATGGATTGATTGCCTAACCAGTGGGGCCCAGGGCTGGCCTCTCTAGGGAGGCCTTGGATGCTAGGCCAGTGACAGGCAGAATATGTGGTTGGCCAGGCCCAGCAGAGCCCCAGTGGCTAAATTTTCCCTTAAAGATGGCCTTTTAATGCTTATTTCTTGTGTGATTGTGGTATTGTGGTTTTATGGGAGAACATTGTTACTTAGGTGCATGTGAAAGTATTTGGGAGTGAAATATCATGATGTCTGCAACTTAGTTTTAAATGATGTAGTAAAAAAAAAAAGAAAGGGGTATATGTGTATATACTGTGTATATATGTCGAGAGAGAGAAGGAGAGAGAATTTGTACAAGTGTGTACAAAAAAGTGGCAAAAACATTAACTGTGACTGAATCTAGGTAGAGGGTATATGGGTGCTCATTGCAATGGCCTTTCAACTTCTCTGTATGTTTAGACATTTTCATGGTAAAAAGCTGGGAAAAAAGTAAGAAAACCTTGCTTTTCCATAGTGGGCTTGGAGTTTTTCGGTCAGGGGTGCTCATAAGTGACTACCTGTGGTTGACCTGAGTGACTCTCGGCCTCCCTGGGTGGGCAGAGACAGGAGCCAAGTGGTTCTGGGATGGTGGTGACTGGTGACTCTCAGCTGGGGATGGGGGCATGTGGTGACCCATGCAGAAAAAAGGACAGGGCCAGGCAGAGACAGTGAGCTTCCCTGGTGTGGAGGGAGCCTCTGGGGTTATTTTGGGTATGGTGATGTTAACCGGACCAGTGTCAGGGCAAGGGAGATGCTGGGCTCTGGTTGGAGTTTGGAAGGGGTTGCCTGGGTGGGATGCAGAGCAATGCTTTACAAAAGGCAGAGAGCAGCCTCTGGGCAGCTGGAGACTGGGGGAGGGGACGAAATGCCATTGGCTTCACATCACGAACCTCCTATCTGTGGCCAAAGGAACACCATTAGCCTGTGGGCAGCGGAGGCCGGAGTGGCCCCAGGCTCTTGCTTGCAGCTCCGCTGGCTGTCCAGTTCTCCAGACTTGAGGCTCCCTCTCCTGGAATCCCCACTCCCAGGTCTCTCTTGTCTTGGTTTGTGCAGACTCAAATCCTGTCCACCAGGCCTCCCATCTGTTTGGGAGAAATAGCTGGGTTCCGGCACCAGTGGCCCCCTTGGCTTTGAGGGCCCTGGTGCCTACTAGAAGCATTTTGGGCAGCCAGTCGGCCCTCGTAAGGGGAGTGCTTCGTCCGAGGGTCTTCTGTGAGCTTCACTTCTGTCTGTCAGCAAGCAAGGATACAGAGGCTGGATGCTGGGTCATGATCATGGGGTCGTCCTAGGGAGGTCTCAGAGCCGTGTCCAGCCTGACTGCCTGTTTGAGGAGCAGGATGATGTGTGCTTTATGGGGGTGGGGGTGGGGAGGGGCGGTGCTGGGAGGAAGCTTTATGTAATTCTTGGCTGGGACTCAGGTAATTGTTTTAATGAAATGGAATGCAGCTTATTCAGAACTCTCTTGGCAGAAACAGCCATGTTCTGTTCTGTTTTCTTGTTGGAGAGAACGAGTCACACACTTGCAGCCGTTTGAAAGAGTGGAACCCAGGGTGAGCTAGCATGAGTAAGGTAGGCAGAGGCCTCCGGGGATCTCCTCTCGGTTCAGCGCAAGGATCCTCAGACGGCTCGACTCTCCTGGACGCCAGTCTGGGAGCCTTTTTGAATGAGCCACGGACACTCAGGCCTCTTGCAACAACAGAAAGACCCTGCTGCAAGTGGGCTGTGAACTGAGCCTGGAGCTGCTGCCTCCCTCGTTGTCAGGAGGCCTCGTGATGTGGACGTGGGAGCGCTCAGCACACAGCAGACAGACCCTCCAGGATGGTCTGCTATTTGCTGTGTCCCCTTTTTTCCACCTCAACACCTCCTGTAACTCGCCGCGCGCCCCCCCACCCCCCCCAGCATCTCCCATCAGTGTCGACATCCGTGGTCTAATGTGACCCATCCGCAGATACACCTGGATCCCCTTTCCTTCTGGTTTCCTTTCCACCCCGTCTGCCCCTGCTAACTTCTTTAGCCTGCTCCTTTTTCTGTTTTGAATGCAGCCTGGGCCGTTCTTCCACGTTTTCTTTTTTGCTAAGAATGCATCTCACTCTGTAGCAGCCATATTTCCCCTCCCTTCCTTAAAACCTACTTCTCCGCAGAACCCCCTGCTTCCTTCCCCTCCTCCTTCTCTGATCCCTTTGTGGGGCGCAACATTGCATTTTCCCAAAGGTTTTTTCTGGGCTCCCTGTTTCTCTCCTAGGTACCCAGGTAAATTTATCTACTTGCGTGACCTCTTTTATCACTGGTGTGTTGGCAACTCCTAAATTTATATTTCCACCCCTGACGTGGATTCTATTGTCCAGATTCTTCCGGTCTGCACGCCAGCAAAGACCCAGCTCATTTCCTTCTCACTCTCTCTTCACAGCCTCATTTGTTGTCTGCTCTCTCTGTTATTGCCCCTTCCCTTCTCTTGGCCTGTGTTAAACCATTTCTGCAACAGTTTAAAATTTATTTATTTTATTTATTTATTTTTGGCTACATTGGGTCTTCATTGCTGTGCCGGGCTTTCTCTAGTTGCGGTGAACAGGGGCTACTCTTCATTGCGGTGTGCAGACTTCTCATTGTGGTGGCTTTTCTCTATGCGGAGCATGGGCTCTAGGCTCACGGGCTTCAGTAGTTGTGGCACACAGGCTCAGTAGTTGTGGCTCGCAGGCTCTAGAGCACAGGCTCAGTAGTTGTGGCTCAAGGGCTTAGTTGCTCCACAGCATGTGGGATCTTCCTGGACCGCGGCTCGAACCTGTGTCCCTGCATTGGCCAGGGGGATTCGTAACCACTGCGCCACCAGGGAAGCCCCATTTCTGCAACATTTTAAGGTTTAGGAAACATGTTCACGTGCTTCGTCATTGTTGATGATTCTGACAACAGCCCTTTGGAGTATGTGGTAGCTTCCTCCATTTTACAGATGAGGAAGCTAAACTGCAGCTCAGGGCACATAGAGGTAAGGGTCACACCCAGTATCACCACAGATAATGTAGTAAAAACTTGATCTTAGGTCTTTGAGTGCCCAACCCCCTTCTCTTTTTCGTTCTTCATGTTGGAAACCTTAACGCAGAGATGGGAATTCGCAGGTTGGATTTGGCCTGCAGACCCGTGTTACTTGGCCTGCGTGGTATTTAAAAATATTCCGGGGCTTCCCTGGTGGTGCAGTGGTTGAGAGTCCGCCTGCCAATGCAGGGGACACGGGTTCGTGTCCTGGTCCGGGGAGATCCCACATGCCGTGGAGCGGCTGGGCCCGTGAGCCATGGCCGCTGAGCCTGCGCGTCCGGAGCCTGTGCTCTGCAACAGGAGAGGCCACAGCAGTGAGAGGCCCACGTACCACAAAAAAAACCCAAAAAACAAAAAAAACAAAACAAAAATTCCGAATTAGTTGCCAGTATTTAAAGTATCAGGAGATTGCACCCAAAAATCCGTATGTTATTTCTTTCGAAAAATCAGAGTCGGCTACACTGGACGCCCATCCTTCATGGCACCGGTTTGTTGAATTCGACAGCTCCCGCCCTTGCATTGGCCCTCTCTGTTGCCTGCAGCGGGCCTACTTTGGAAGGTTCTAAAAATGCTTTCTTTCTGCCCTGCATTTACGGCAAACACACAGTTGCCAAGTCTAGGGGGCTTCTTGAACTGCATTCTCTGAGTTAGATTTGACTTCTGACCACTCCAAGCACTTAGCTCTGCCCGAAGTCTGGACCCTTGTCCACGTTGCAGAAAATAGCCTCCTGACCTGTCCGTCTCCTTTCACTCTCAGCCCTTAAGGTCTCAGCTGCAGTCACCTTCTGGAGAAGGTTTTTTTTCCGGTTAAAACTAGCCAACCTCTTGACCCTCCCGCTTCACTGTAACTTCACAGATCTGTGTACACTGGGCTTTTTTCCTTTTGTCTCCCCCTCTGCCCTGTAAGCCCATTGAAGACAGGGATCTTACCTGCTGTTCAAGTGTCTCTAACCTCTGAGTATGGCTTGGTTCTCTCTGCAGTTGCTTAATAAATATTTGAAGGTGGCTGACGATTAAATGAGTATGAACTGCAGACACCCACCATGATGCTGAACCTCCAGCAAACCACTTCCTCCATTGGAGAATCTGAGCCAGAAACCCTCTGGGTTCCAGGCAGGTGGGGAGGCAGCGTAGTGCCACAGAAAGAACACAGGCTTGCCTATCAGCCCCTCCTCTCCTGGGTCTGTATCCGTGCTGCCACTTGCCAACTGTGTGACCTTGACAGGTCACCTTATACCCTGAGCCTCAGTCCCCTCATCTGTGAAACAGGCGCATTTCCTGAAATGCTATAAAGTACTCAATAAACGGTAATGATTATCATTATTCCCTGGAATAATCTAGACATTGCTCTGGGGGGGGGGTTGGCTTTCTCTGTCACCTTTCCACCTGACAGCTCTGCTGCCTGTGTCTGATGTGGCCTTGGTGGCGGGCATTTAGAGCACACGTACCTGGATGGCCATTTAGCTGGGCCTGGGGGAGGATTCTGAGCTCTGTTAGCTCCCTGGAGAATGTGATTTTTGGGACCCTTCGTGGCCCTGTGGGGTGAGGACGAGTGTTTGGGGCTCTGCTCTGCAGGTGAAATAGTCATGTTCTGGTGCTGGTGGTGTTAAGTTGGGTTTTGATTATGTGACATCTCGCTTCCCCTGAGCCTCTTCCGTGGCTTTGAGGAGGAAGCGGTGGAGGAGGACGTTGTTTGGTGGCTTGGTTTATACTGATCGCTCATCTAAGACTAAGATTTGAGAGCGACCAGAGAGCTGCTCTGGGATCAGTGCAGGGCTTCTCCTAGAACTCGCAGGCCTCCCTCTGGCCAAGGCAAGCTGTAAAGGATGGTCTGACATCTACAAAACCTCCCAGGATGGGTCTAGGCCAGTGAGGTTCCTAGTAGCAGTAGAACAAGGGAGAGTTTGGTTTTCTGGGCCGTGAACTGTGGCTTTTGTCAGCTGAGTGGACCCAGTACCTAGGCTGCCCCCTGTCTGCCTGTGTACCCATTTAGGGGCAACCGATCTGTTGGGTCAGTCCCAGACCCCATTCAGGTTTGAAGTGGTTCAGAGAGTCATGGCCAGGCTTTTCCTTGCTCTCTGTTTCCAGGAATATTCCTCTTCCTTGGGTGGAAATGGGAGTGTCCCACAGCCTGCCCTTGGTTTCCTCCTGATTTACCGTTTGCCCCGTGGACTCCCTCCGGACTCTGCTGACCGACTGGGGTGGGTTCTCATCACTGGTGAGCTGCAGGACAGCCGCAGGGGGCTGGCTCCTCTGGGGCGGGGATGAAGGAGAGGCCACGGCGCCTGGCACACTATACTCGTGCCTCGTCGGAGACCTGACCTGGTTCCCTCCTGGGCTCGCTTGGTTACATGCTGCCCATCTTGGAAAGTCCTATGTCCTCACAAGTGGATGTGTGGTTTCCTCACCGTCCTTAGGAGCGTCAGCCTAGCTGCATCTTTGGGGTGAGGGAGCTGTTGAGATAGCTCGGTGGCCTTGTTTCCTCCCTGTCTGAACCCCTCAGATGGTCTCTTCTGCCCTGTCCTAAAATTTCCAAGAATTCCCGCCTCTTCTCTGTCTTTGGAGAGCCGCACTGGAAGTCTTTTTGCCTGGTCTGCTGAGGCAGCCACGCCAGAAACAAGCTGGGGAAGAAGAGGAGTGTCACCTGGAGGTGGTTGTCATGCTTCCTGTGGTCACTTGTGATTATCTGTTCCAAAACATCCTGTTTTCACCCTTAGTGCAGCAGGAATTCTGACCTGGAGACAGCTATTATCTATCTGCCTGATCTTGGACAGAGGCATGGGGCCAGGGGTGTCACAGCTCATCTGCCCCGGGGGACCCTGGGCTTGCTGGTTGCTGGCTGTTGATGGCATTGCCGGTAGTAGCTCCTTTCCTCGTCACTGGCTTGGGCTTCATCCCGGCTCTGCCCATTCTCTTCTCCCTGCTTCTACTGCCTGTGAGATTTTTCCTCCAAATGTTCTGTTGCGTGTGACCAGTCAGCCCTCCCTTCTCTGTGGTTCTGGACTTCAGTCTTTCTTAGAGTGGAAGGGGCCTTAGGATGTCACCCACTCCTGTGGTTGGGGTCTCTGCTGATCATCTCTTCAGTCAGAGCTGCTCACTTCATATCTATTTATATATTGGGCTTCCACTGAAGACTGCAATTGCAAAAGGGGTTTTGTGGTTTTTCAAAAATTTGAAAATAAAAATGTAAAACCATTTGAAAATCACTTATGAGGTTCAACCCACCTGTTTTACAGAGGGACAAACTGAGACCCTCTGAGGAGAAAGTACTTGCCTGGGACACTTCATAGCAGAACAAGCCTGTGCTTTTTTCCCTCTTTCTAGCCCTTCTTGGGAATATCCGGCTTCCTAGTTTTCTTCATTTCTAGAACCACACACTCGCCACAGTGTATCCTCAAGCCTTGTTTTCTTCTAGAGACCTTTCTCATGCCATTTTTTTGTTTTTGTTTTTGTTTTTTGCGGTACGTGGGCCTCTCACTGTTGTGGCCTCTCCCGTTGTGGAGCACAGCCTCCGGATGCGCAGGCTCAGCGGCCATGGCTCATGGGCCCAGCCGCTCCGCGGCATGTGGGATCTTCCCGGACCTGGGCACGAACCCATGTCCCCTGCATCGGCAGGCAGACTCTCAACCACTGCGCCACCAGGGAAGCCCATCTCATGCCATTTTGTATCCAGTATCGTTACTTACTTTGTAAAAGTTTTTATGTCAAAGAAGATACATACCTATTGTAAAAACAAAAAAGAAAAAGATACAGAGTGAAAGTCCTTCCTTCTTTCCCCCACCAGGGGTAACTGTAGTTAACAGTTTGCTGTGTATCTTACCCACCCATCTTCTACACATTTGTAAATACATAAACATGCATGTGATATACATAGCCTTCACTTTTTTTAAACTAAGATGAAATTCACATAACATAAAATTAGCCACTCTAAAGTATACAATTCAGTGGCATTTAGGACATTCACAATTTGTGCAACCATCACCTCTGTCTAGTTCGGAACATTTTCATCACCACCAAAGGAGTCCCTGTATCCGTTAAGCAGTCACTTCCCTTTACTCCCTCCCCATAATCCCTGGCAGCTACTAGTCTGCTTTCTATCTCGATGGATTTGCCTATTTTGGACATTTCATATAAGTGGAATGATACAATACCTGGCCTTTTGTGTAGAGTTTTTGTTTTTTGTTTTTTGTTTTTTTTTTTTGTGGTACGCGGGCCTCTCACTGTTGTGGCCTCTCCCGTCGCGGAGCACAGGCTCCGGATGCGCAGGCTCAGCGGCCATGGCTCACGGGCCTAGCCGCTCCATGGCATGTGGGATCTTCCCGGACCAGGGCACGAACCCGTGTCCCCGGCAGGCGGACTCTCAACCACTGCGCCACCAGGGAAGCCCCATACCTGGCCTTTTGTGATTGGCTTATTTCACTTAGCATAATGTTTTTGAGATTCATTCATGTCATAGCATGTATCGGTACTTCATCCCTTTTTATGGCTGAATAATATTCCATTGTATAGATAGACCACAGTTTGTTTACCCATTCATTTGTTGATGGACATTTGGGTTATTTCCAGAATTTGGCTATTGTGAATAGTGCTGCTATGAACATTCTCGTTCAAGTATTTATCTGAATACCTGTTTTCAAATCTTTTATGTTTATATCCCTTCATTGTTTATTTTTCTCTCGTTTTTTTTTTTTTTTAATTAATTAATTAATTTATTTATTTGGCTGCGCCGGGTCTTAGTTGCGGCATGTGGGATCTTTGTTGCCACGTGCGGGATCTTCTGTGTAGCATGTGGGATCTTCACAGGGGCATGTGGGTTCTTTAGTTGCGGCATGCCGGTTCCTTAGTTGCCGCACACCAGTTCTTTAGTTGCAGCACTTGGTTCTTTAGTTGCGGCATTCGAGATCTTTAGTTGTGGCATGTGGGCTCTTAGATGTGGTATGTGGGATCTAGTTCCCTGACCAGGGATCGAACCCGGGCCCCCTGCATTGGGAGCATGGGGTCTTAACCACTGGAACACCAGGGAAGTCCTTTCCTCTCTTTTTTTAATTCAAGTTTATTTACAATGTTGTGTTAGTTTCAGGTGTACAGCATAGTGATTCAGTTTTTTGTTCTTTGGGGTTTCTTTTGCAGATTATATTCCAGTATAGGTTATTATAAGGTTTTGGGTATAATTCCCTGTGCTACACAGTAAATCCTTGTGCTTATCTATTTTATGTATAGTAGTTTTCCTCATTGTTTTTAAAGTTTATTTTACTATATTGTTGTAAATGTCTATGAAAAGGACTAATTATATTCATGTTCCTTTTAATATTTAACTTTTCTTTAATACTGATTATCAGTGTTATACACATTCATTGCAGAAGAACTTAAAAAGTACAGAGATGCACAAAGAAGGAAATAATGAAAACTCAGGGAGATAATCGTCCAGAGATAACCACAGTAACTGTTTTTATGCATTTCTGTATAATCTCTTCAATGCATATGTATTTACATAATTGGGATACCAGTTGCCAGCATTAATATAACATTTACCCTGTGCCGGGCACAGATCTAAGTGCCTGACTTGCGTTACCATATATTTTTTTTCCTCACAACAACCCTCTGAAGTAGGTATTCTTATAGATGCAGATGCTAAAGCATGAAGAGAGGGTAAGTGACTTGCCTGAAGTGAATTGCTGGTAAGTGGCTGAGCTGGGATTGGAATCCAGAGACTGCTGTAAGCCACTGTCCCATACAGCCCCCTTTGATTCCTGTAGACTGTTCTGATTCCCACTCAGAGACGCCACTGGGGAGGGAGGAGGTGAGGGAGACAGGCTGGTATGTGTGCATGTGTGTATTTCGTGTGTGTGTGTATCACAGTGTGCTTGGGACTGTAGTGATTCAGGAAACAAATCAAACAGATGCATGGCAGGTGTGAACACTGCCCTCCCACCCAGATTTGTCAGGGAGTGAAAACCACTGGGAAGTATAGTGTCAGTTGGTATGTCTCTCTCCCCTCTGGGCGAGGTCTGTGGGCCCCGAAAAAAGAGAGGAGCCTTTCCTGCTACTTGGTGTCCCCCAGCCACTTCTGCTTCAGCCCTCTGTGGGTTCTCTGTCCTGCTGCTCTACAACTTTCGGGTTATTTGATTATATCTTCCTTCGGCTTCCTTTTGAAAGTTTTTTTTTCTCAGTTGCTGAGCTTTGTCAATTAGAGAGTTGAACTCTCCAGCTACGATTGTGGATTTGTCTTTCTTTCCTTTCATTTCTGTCGATTTTAGCTTTATCTGGTTTGAAGCTCAGTTATTGGATGTGTATGTCTTTAGGACTATTACATGTTCATGACAAATCGACTTCTTATCATTATGAAGTGTCTTTCTTTATCTCTAATAATATTCCTGTCTGGAAGTCCACATCGTCTGATTTTCACAGAACCACTCCAGCTTTCTTGATATTAGTGTGAGTGTGGTATATTTTTCTCCATCGTTTTATACCTATCAAACTGGTAGGAACTGTTTATCTGTGTCTTTATATTTAATGTGTTTTTCATAGACAGCTTATTTTGAATCTTGCATTTTTATCCAGTCTGACAATCTCTACCTTTTAATTGGAGTGTATAGACCTTCTAAGATTTAAAGTAATTATCAACACAATTGGGTGTAAGTTTACCATCTTGCCACTTGTTTTCTGTTTCTACCATTTGTTCTTTATTCTTTCTTCTTTTCCTGCCTTCTTTTGGATTCATGGTGTATCTTTTAAGATTCCATTTTATCTCCACTGTTGGCTTATTTGGCTATACTTCATTGGTTTATTTTTTTTTCACGGTTGCTGTATGGTTTACAGGTTTAACTTAACACGGTCTACCTTCAAATCATAAACCACTTCACATATAATGTAAGAACCTTACAACGGTATAGATATTCCCATTCTCCCCTCCCGTCTTTTGTGTTATTGTTGTCATAAATCTTACTTCTACTTATATTATAAAACCCACACTATGTTGCTAGGCTTTTACATTTACCCGCAAATTTACTATTTCTGGAACTCTTTGTTCCTTTGTAAAAAGGGCTTTTTTTAAGTCTAAAGAAATTAACAAAAATGTTTGCAAAACATTATTTTTTTCCCTTCCTCTCTCTTTCAGCTTCTCATCCAAAAACTTGCCGTCCTCTTTCTTTTCCTGGCGAGTTTCCCCTGCCTGTGGAGCTTCCCTCTGCATCGCTAATCCGTGCGTGCTTTTTGGCTGTCTCATCTGTGGCTTGGTGGTGATAATCAATGATGCTACCAGCTGCTTCAACTACAGAGCCCCATGGCTGGTGTTGCTAACACATTCCAGTGGTCCAGGGTTCAGAAAATCCACACATTCCAGTTCCCATCTCCTGCTCCTCTGCCCCACAGGGAGAGGTGTGACAGGATCCAATCTGCAGGATGCTGGGGCTGCATTTCTCCCTGTTCCTCCTTGCCCTCCTCCTCCCCCTCCAGGTCCAAGTGAAAGTGCCACCAGCCCCAGGGCCTGGCTGCCCGGGTACCAGATTCCCGCCAGCTGCCTCACTCTTGTGAGCCAGCCCCCTTCCCTGACCTGCCCTCCCCCACCCACAGAGGAAGCCAGACAGGCCACACAGTGAGTTGAAACCTTATGTACCACCAGGGGCTGCTCTGCTCAGGCCACAAAGTCTTGTGCAGTGTTCCTTTGATTTTTTTTTCTTTAAAGGGCAGGAGTGGTGCCGGTTGGAGAGGTAACTAGATCACAGTAGAGGGAAATTTCCTGGGATAGAAGAGGAGGGAGGGCTGGGGCCCTGTGCTTATGTGTTGCTCGCCCACATGGTGCTTGGCATGTATTGAGCGCTCACAGAAGCCCGGAATGGCATGGACTGCAGTGGTGAGCAGGTCTCAGCAACAGATGGGCTTGGTGGGGCTGGGCTCTGCTCGATGCAAGGAGGTAAAGATGGATGGGGACAGACTCCCTGCCCTTAATGAGCTGTCACAAGCTGGTGGGACAGAGGCACTCAGGCAGACAGTTCCTACCGGTTTGATATGTGCTCTCATAGGGGATGTGCACAGTGTTTTGGGAACTCAAAGGAAAGGGACCTGGAGCCCTGTGCCAGGAATGTGGTCAGGGAGGGCTTCCTGGAGGAAATGGTACCCTAAGCTGACTCTTTGATGTGTGCTTATTTTAACTGGAGTCTTGACATTTAGAAAAGCCCCACACTTTCATCCTTTATATAAATCATAAGGATTTCCATAATAAGATTTGGGAATCTCTTACAGAAAATGCTGTAAAACCTGTACATTGTGGTGTATCTGTCCCTAAATAAGTGTTGTCTTCTCCCTTTCAATGTTGCTATAAACAGTGTCACCCATGTAGCATATGTTTGACTTTTTTTTTTTTTTTGGCCACACCGTGCAGCATGAGGGATCTTAGTTCCACAACCAGGGCTCGAACCCGTACCCCCTGCATCGGGAACGCGGAGTCCTAACCACTGGAGTGCCAGGGAAGTCCCCAAACTACCTTAATTTATGTGTGTTTCCTCATTGTAAGCAGGCTTTTCTTCCTATCTGGATTTTTTTTTTTTTTTGGATTTTTTTTGTGTATATGTGTTCTACCAATTAACTACTTTTGCAGTCTTAATCCTGTATTATTTCTCCTTTGTTTTGTGTAAAAGGAGAAAAATAAAAAAGCTGGAATCCCCACCCCCTCCAAAATGTTTATTTTCCATAATAAGATTTGGAAATCTCTTACAGAAGAGACCCCCCTCCCCCAGCATAGAAACCACGCGTTCCTATTTATTTAGGTAGGTAGAACGGATCCTTTTTATACTCGTGTTGCAGAAAAGGAAACTGAACTGTGATGAGTCTCAAGGGATAAGAAAGGATTTAGCCTGGAAAAGAAGACAGGAGAGTGGACGGCACAGCATGTGCAAAGGCCCGGAGGGAGGAGGCTTTTGTGTGTATGTGCTAATAAGTTCATGGGCTCTGCTGTGGCACCATGTGTTGTCCCAACAGGATCTTACAAACTCATCAAACTTAGCCTGAGCGACAAGGCCACGGACAGTTGCTAGCCTTTGTTTCCCCAGTGGAATGACCTTTTTGGGTGGCCTTGGTATGGCAGTTGAGGTGGGGCCAGCCTCTGGGGCTTCTGTTATCCTCCAGTTAGGTTTTGAGCTCTGTCAGTGCAAATTCTTCCCCAGCTCAGCTGGGGTGGAGCCCTGGGCCAGTTCTGAAGGGCATTTCCACAAGAGTTTGGGGCCTGAGATTGTGTCCTGGGCCCGCTGGCCCCAGTGGTGAGCCTGTATGCTTGTGTGACAGGAAGGACCTGGTTCCTGTGATAACACGCTTGACTTTACCCCTCTTCCGCAGGGGGGCTGTCAGGGGATGGAGGCAGCTTTGTATCTGGATTTCAGGGCTGGACTTGGGCACCGCGGGAGTGGGCTGAGGGAGGGGTGAGCACTCTGAGAATTCCAGAGCTGGCTACATGTAGTTCACAGCTTCCCCACACCCGGGCCAGAGCACACAGGAGTGGCAGCACTGTATCGTTCCCCAAACCTCTGCTTCCTGGGCCCCGGAGAGATTCAGAGGTGGCTTGGCCAGGGGAAAAGAAAGGTCCTTGGGCTTGGGTAGCCCCGTGGCTCTGCCTGTCCTGGATCGCTGCCCTTGTCACCCTGACTCTCCTGTGCGCCTTCTTCCCCGAGGCCCTGCTTCTCCTCCCACCTGCCCTATCTCATCTGGTGGATGTTCCGTCCTCCCACAGGAAACAAACGTGGGAGGCATCCTGTACTCCTCTGTCTTCATAGCCACTCAATTACCAGGTCTCCTTGATTTCGCCTAGTTTTATTTAGAGCATTGTGACTCTTGGGCCGCCTCTGGTCAAGCCCCGCCTCCCTCCCCGCTCCCCTGCACACACTGATGTAAAACGCAAGCCTGGTCCTGCGTTCCCTCCCCCCACGGTTTGCCCTTGTAAGTCCAGACTCCACTGCAGGTCCTGCACTCCTCTTCCCCCAAGCTGGGACTTGTGCTCTGAGCTCCAGCCTCCTCTGTCTGCCAGGCTGTGTCTCACCTCTGCCTCTGTTCCTTCCTGTGCCTGGAAAAAACCTCTGCTCTCTCCCCCTGGCCCAGATTATGACAATCTTCCACTAGTTAGCGCTCTGTGGGGACAGACACTGTTTTGTTTTGTCACTTTTTTTTTGGCTGCGCCGTGTGGCATGAGGAATCTTAGTTCCCTAACCAGGGATTGAACCCATGCCCCTGCAGTGGAAGCATGGAGTCTTAACCACTGGACCACCAGGGGAGTCCCCAGACATTGTATTTTTGCCACCTCTGTGCCCAGCATGGTGTTTGTAGACATTATCGGGGCCACCACGGGTAAAGGTGAGGCGGCACCCAGGGGGAGGGATGGAAGGACAGGAGGAGGCAGGTCCTGGGGAATTCCCCCATCCCTATGATGTCAGAGGCTGTTATCATACCCAGTCTACAGATGTAGGAACTGAGCTCAAAGAGGTGCAGTGCCAGCAAGTGGCAGAGCTGGGACTTAGAAGTTTTCCACCTACAAAACCCACACTGCATTTCCTTGCAAACTCATGTACTTGCTGAGGCCGGTGGGTGTTGTGAATGGTTGGAGTGGGCCAAAAAGAAAGGGCGTTAGATTTCATGCTACAGCCAGTGGTGGCCCTGCAGGTGAGTAGACCCCTACTGGTAGCTCTTCTGACTGCTCCTGGGAAGCCAGACAATCTGGCTTTCATGTGAAATCTCTCAATTTATTAAGACTAACTCAGATTTCTTTTAAAAGCACAAACAGGGACCTCCACTACAGGGGGCCAGGGGGTATGGGTTCGATCCCTGGTCGGGGAACTAAGATCCTACAGCCAATAAAAACCCCACAAACACGTCCAGGGAGTTGTGTGGTGGGATGCAGCCTGCAGGCCTAGGGCTGGTGGCATCTGCCATATTCTCTGTTGCCTCCTTTAACCCCCCTTCCCCGGGTCCTGCTGCCTCTAGAATCCCCTCTGGAAGAAGAATCAGAGTTCATTACTTGAAAGAGCTCTTGGGAGATTATCTGGGCCAACCCTTAGCCATGTGTGGTTCCTATTTCACCAGAAAGGTAGGTAGGCGTGGGCAAATAAGGAACTGTAAAATCTGCCCTCGCCGGGAGTCTGTGCTCCTGGGCCTGAGTGGCTGGGCTCAGCCCCACTGCCCCACCCCTAGTGGCTGCTGGCACTTCCTGCTGTCGGCCACTGCACACTGAACTGCCCTTGGCTCTAAGGGTGGCACCACCCCTGGGATCTTCCCTCAGAGGACCTGGACGCCAGGCCAGAGTGCCATGGCTGCGCTTTGAGCCTGGGTTTTGAAGTTTGTCCCTCTCACGTGGAAACAGGAGTCTTTGTTCACAGCCAGTGAGACTTGACTCCTCTCGTCCCAGCTCCTACCTCAACTACGTGTGGGGTAGGACAGTGGAGTGGGGGGACCAGGCACCCCCCACCCCCACCCCCGACTCCCTGCAAGGGACGGTGCCCACGGAGGGAGACCTCACAGTTCAGGGTACAACAGGGAGGGGGTGGATGGGGACAGAGACTTGCACTTTTTTTTTTAAGTTTTATTTTTTTATTGAAGTATAGTTGCTTTACAATGTTTCAGGTGTATAGCAAAGTGCTTCAGTTATATATGTCTTCTTTTTCAGATTCTTTTCCATTATAGGTTATTATAAGATATTGAATATAGTTCCCTGTGCTGTACAGTGTGTCCTTGTTTATCTCTTTTATATATAGTAGTGTGGATCTGTTAATCCCAAATTTATCCTCCCCTGCTTTCTCCTCTGGTAACCATAAGGAGACTTGCACTTTTTTAAAAAAATAAATAAATACATTTATTTATTTATTTATTTATGGCTGTGTTGGGTCTTCGTTGCTGCACGTGGGCTTTCTCCAGTTGTGGTGAGGCGGGGCTTGGGGGGGTACCGCTCTTGCCATCTGTCCTGGCTCTGCTGGGTTGGATTCCCGAGAGCCCCAGATGTCTCCTCCAATAAAACCCAAAGTAGGGCTGAGATGGATACTTCCCCCACCACCCTGGCCAATCTCCTGATGTAACCAGCTGGGCATGGTGGAAGGAGGCCAGCCATGCCAAGCCAAGCTGAGCCCTGGGACCTTTTCTGCCACGTGAGCCCCGGGGCACAGACCACCCTGTTCGGTTCTTCTGTGAGGCTTGGCTCTCTGCTTCAGTTCTGGAGCTGGTAGGCTTTGAGGTTACGGACTACAGGGGCTTATTTTGGTTCTCTTCCCACCCCGTCCTCCTCCTCTGTACCTTGATGTCCCTACATGTGAGCCCTGCCAGCGAGACTGACAGTCCTTGGATGCTTTTACTTTCAGGCAGGTCTTTCCCTCCTTTTTTTCTCTTGTGGTTTCCCAGTGTGACTCTTGTTAGCCAAAGTCGTGAGGACTGTGGCCTCCATCTGCTCCCTCCCTGTCCAGGAAGAGGCCGAATTTCCAGTGCAGAGAGTCAGCAAGGATATGGGCTTCCAGAGAAATTTGTCTTGACCTCCTCAGGAAATGGCTGGAAGCATCTCTTCTTTGTAGATCCGCGACACCATCCCACCAGGGCCTGTGTGGGGAGCTTGGGAAGGACTGGGCCAAGACTTGGGGCTCCTCCCTTACTCAGGAGGTACCAACAGTCAGTCAGGCAGCCCGAGAATTTTGTCTTGCCCCAAACCAAGCAGATGGCTTCCAAACTTGTGAAACTGGGAAGACCAGGGCTGGATGGCATAGATACTTCTAGGGAAGTGAATGTGTAATTGAGGGTCAACTGGGGGCCACTGGCCCTGGCTCTTTCTTGCCCCCTCTGCCCCTTCTTCTCTGCTCTTGACTATCTCAGATAGTGGTTCCAACTGTGTTCTGCAGTGTCATACCCTCCAGATGATACTCGTGACAGATAAGGATCATGAGCTGCCCATCCTTCTTCTGGAGGGTGCTGCCTGGGGTTCTGAGCACCTTCCAGCTCTTTCTCTCCCTCAGGAAAGCATATTGGAACACATGTGGGTGGGCTGACAGGCATGAACCCACTTAAGCTTATTTTCAAACAGCAAAAGCAGGGCTTCCCTGGTGGCACAGTGGTTGAGAGTCCGCCTGCCGATGCAGGGGACGCGGGTTCATGCCCCGGTCCGGGAAGATCCAACATGCCACGGAGCAGCTGGGCCCCCCGTGAGCCATGGCCGCTGAGCCTGCGCGTCCGGAGCCTGTGCTCCGCAATGGGAGAGGCCACAACAGTGAGAGGCCCGCATAACACACACACACACACACACACACACACACACACAAACAGCGAAAGCAAACAAATAGCAAATGTCCATACTTTATGATCCTTAGCTAAGGACAGGTGGTGGCACACCTCAGGCTGATTGATCGGCTGATTGATCGTACATCGTGCGAGAGATTCTTTGTCCCTCCCTCAGTTGGCTGTTTGGTGCCTTCAGTGGAGCCTTGACTGCCAGTCTGTCTCCTGATGATTCTCTTGCCACCTCTGCCTGATTCTGGTGGAGGCTGGGGAGCCACTGTGCCCCAGAACGATGGCCCAGGCTCCTCAATCTGTGCAGATAAGAAGAGGGCAGAGGTCAGCGCCTGGGGCAGCCCCATCTTGCATCATGCTGTTTGGATGGGCAACAGGGTGGAAAACACTCTTGCAAGTAGACCTACCAGGCAGCAAGTTAGCCTAGAACATGGAGCTCCCCATGCCACCACTAGGGGCTCATCTGTGGCACAGGGCCCTGCCTGAGGGGCAAAGACAAGAAGGGAGGCCCAGAGCAAGGGCCCCAACAGAGGCCGGGGTGGAGGGGCACCCCAGTGGCCAGCCTTCTTGGATTGCTCCAGGGGCTCTGGAGACTGGCGCTTTGGAAACGGAGAGTGTGGAGAGTGGTGACAGGCAGAATGAGGGACAGCTGCTGACAGCGATGTTCCTCTCCCAGTGGGGTGTCATGGAAAGAACATGGGTGAGCTCTGCAGTCAGGCAGAGCTGTCCTCGTTGGGGTGGGGGACTCTGCCAGGCTGCAGAGCGTACTCATCAGACATCTCTGAGCCTCTTTGTCCTGATCTATAAAATGGGGTTGTGAGGCCTGCACGTTTCTCCCCGTGCCTCCTTGTCTGAGCTTCTTTCTGGTCACGCGGCCCTGTCTTTACGTTCCTTTGTGGCACTCTGCAGGGCTCGGAGCCTCAGTGGCAGGAGCAAAGGCTGCTCTGCCCTGGGCTTGCTCTGGGAGGTCAGAGACTGAGAGCTCCTTCTATTGCCGAGATGCCAGGTTCAATGCCACAGAGCTCTCAGACAGCAGTGACTTCCCAGCAGGTGGCAGAGCTGGCATGGGGCTGGGGGGTGTTGGAGCCCTGTAACTTCTCGCTCTCGCCTCTATCCTTGCTAGGGAGTGAGTTGGAGGCTTCTGGGCTCAGCTGATGTTCTCTGAGGAGGACTTGGAATGAACCCAAGGAACAGAGGGATGAGGTCAGTGGTTTGCTCAGCAAGGAGGCCCGAGTTAGTGACAGACCTGTCACAGCTCCCAAGATTCCTGGCCGCAGTCCCTGGCTCCGCCTTCTCCCCCTCCCATCCTTAGGGAGATGAAAGTCGGCAATGATGCCATGATGCGATGATGTGGGTTTCTTTCCCCGAGTGTCTCCTTGTGTCACAGCGGGAGGCCCGGGAGGCTCTCCCCAGCCATGGTGGTTTTCGCACACTTTTTCATTGATTACTCACCCTGTGCTCTATGAGCTATCTGAGTAACTAAAGCCCAGAATTGCCACCCAGGCTGGTGAGTGGTGTGGATTTGAACCTGTTCCCCTCTCTACTTGAAGGCCCGTTCTTTCCACTTGGCCACGCTGCCATGCAGGCTGGGATGCCAGGAGGGGTATAGAGAGAGCTATGTGATTGTCCCAGCTCCCAACGCCACATGGGAAGACAGATCTATGGTATGGACAGGATGGCTTTGTGGGGCTGTTTAAATGTCACCTAAGCCCCCATGAGAGACAAAAGGTCTCTCTGAAGCCTCAGTTCTTATCTTACAATTCATTTGCATTTTGCACCTGACTCCATAAAGTAGCCTTTTAATTTAAGGCAGTGATTTCAGTTTCTTGCTTCTGAGTCAGTTTTTTTTTTTGCTTCTGAGTCAGTTTGATCCTCAGAAGGTGTTCTGGGTTTACCTGTGCCCCTGGCCTCCACGCTCCCCCTGGGGGTGTGGATATCCCTGTAGATGATGGGGGTGGGAGGTATGTTCAGTGCTGTGAATAAAGGCACTTTGCTGGGGAAAGGGAAGAGGGGGCCCAATTTGGCCAGCAAGGCAGGTTGCAGTGAGCGGGCCGAGAAGGTAAAGGCCAGTCGGGGCTGTATTCTGAGAGGCTCAAGACCAGAATGCCAACCCCAGAGGTTCTGATCTCGTTCTGTAGGCAGAGAGGGTCATGAGTATTCTGACTCTCTTTGGCTTGGCAAACGTCCAGTCACTGTCCGAGAGGCTCATGAGGGTATTCGCGCTGTGGATCTAGCAAGGGGGGAGGAGGTTCCTGCCCTCAGAGGGCAAGCGGTCTAGTGGAGGCGCACAGAAGGGGTGAGGTTTCAAGTTCACACTGCTGTCGTCTGCTGCAAGGGTTAGAATGGGGGAGCGCAGGGCAGGCGCTGCCGGCAAGTTCGAGAAGGGGCCGAGCGTGGATTCGGATGCCGGTCTAAGTTGTTGGCTTCCTGTGACAGAAAGGGAGGCAAGTAAAGGGGAGAGGCCCCGTGAAGGAAAAACTGATGGTACTTGGTGACAGTGACATGTGGGGAGCTGGAAGAGGGCCGCAGGATATCACAGGTGCTGTAGGAGAACCGGGGAAGGCCGGCAAGAGAGAGTGCGGTCAGGAAATGGCCTAGCTGCCGGAGATGGGGAAGAACGGACCTGCCCTGTGGCCACCGTGAGCCGTGTTCATTAGTCAGAGCTTGACTGGTCAAGAGGGGGTAAGTAGTGCTATGAAATCCAGAAACATCGGGAAAAGACTACAGCTCATTCCTGGAACAGGCCAACTTTTGAACTTTCTGTTTGGGTCTCTGTAGGGCGGATGACTCACTTCTAAGCCCCTCCTAACCTCTGTTGATGATTAGCAGGGGTGAGAGGCCCCCGGAGCCGCCCTGCTCTGCAACAGACTGACTTGCCACAAAGAGCCCAGATTGCAGGAATGGATTGGGTGGATTTGGAATAGCTGAGAAAAATTCCAGCCCCTGAGCCGCCTGGGTTCTATGCTGTCTATCTTGTTGTATGTAAATCCACGTTTTACCCTTTGAAGGAACCGGCGGTGTGGGCCTGGAGTTGGACCCTAGACACGACCTTAAAAATGTCCAGAGTCTCTGGGTGACCCGAGGAGGTGATGAAATCTGACCAATGAAATGCGTCCACTGGGTTCTGGGCCCTCTGGAGGAGGGTGGGGCTCGCTGATCCCGGACCCAGAGATGAGTTATTTACAACAGAAATGAGACTCCGCTGTCCAGTCAGCCTGGACCTGCTGCTGTGCCCATCTTGGGGGGTGGAGGTGTGCAAAGTATACCTGGGCGGCTTCTCCCACCTGTTGCTGCTTAACCTGCTGGAGCCCCATCAGATGGGGAAGCCGCCGTGGCCCAGGGCCTGGTCACTGGGGGGTCCTGTGTGGGTGCCCAGTGCAGATGGGGCCTGGCACAGTTGGGCTTCTGCCTGGAGCTTGGGGTGACCTCTGGAGTTGCCTTTCCGCCTTTATTCTCTCGTGTCTCTGGTTACCTGTGCTTTGTGACCTTGGGCGCCAGCCAGGCACCCAGTGAAGAGAGCCAACCTGCCTACACACTCATGTTGTGTCAGCCCCTGCAAGGAAGGGCAGACAGGAAACCGCCCTCCTAAGGCATGTGGGAAGCCCAGGCAAGAAACGCCTTCTCCAAAGGGCCGCCTCCCACCTCTCGCAGCAGCAGCTTGGAAGACTCCTGGCCGTCTCCCCTGGTTTCCTTTGTGTCACCCCCAGCCCACACTTCCTTCAGGGCTGAGAGTAAAATTGCAGTTCCTGTTGAGTGAGGCATGAGTCAGCGAAGGAGAATGGTGGCTGCGTCTTCATAACCTCCAGGCACTGCTATTAAATATTTAAATGACACTCCAGTATCGATTGTTTCTCCTCCATCCCCTTAGGGAGAGCAGTTCGCTGTCTGGGATTCAGATAATAGCAGTATCTTGGATTTAGACAAACTCCGAAGAGCTCCAGAAAGGTTCTGTGTAAATTTCACCCAAAATTATGTTATCTCCTCCTCAGAGCTTGCTATCAGGCATGGGAACAAATTGGGTTCTGACCGTTTTACAGCTACAGAAGATGCCCGACCCAATGACAGGCACCCAGCAGGCTGGGCCTGGAATCACAGCATCCTGGCACTGGCTACTTTCTTTGTTCATGGCTCCTTCCCCATCTTCCTCGTCCTCACAGTCCCGCTGTCATTCAGCCATTCATTCTACCTGCAGGGGATATGGCATCAAGCAAGATAGACAGGGCCCCTTAATTCTTGGAGAGGAGGCAGTCGGTTGACAAGAACCCAAACTGGCAGGGGAGGCCCTTCAGGAGATTGAGTTCCTAGTCGGTGTCCAGGCCCTGGGTCCCCGGGCTGGGTAGTGCAGAGCAGATCTGGCCTAAATTGTAGATTGGCCCTTACTGGTCACAGATCTGTCTTTCCTCCCAGGACAGTTATCAGGATAAATATACCCAGCTCCCCATTCCTGGGGAGTTACTCACCATGTAAAAGTGCCCTGCTGCCCTGGATTAGATTACCTCTGCTCTAACTGCTCATGTGCTCAGGGCTGGGGGAGGGGGAGACGCGCCTTCTCGTCCTGCTCTCCTTCCTAATCTGGAAGAGTCTCAGCAAAGGGGCTGAGATGAGACCATCCCCGCAGAGGGGAGCCGGTCCTGCTGTTTACACAGCTCCTTCCTTAGGAAGGGCCGAGCCCCGCTCACTGCTTATGTACTGAGCTTGGGCAGCTGTAAGGAGGCTGGGCAGCTTCTGCTCTGACACTTGAGGCCACCAAGCCTGCGCAGGTGGTCAGCAGGGGGGCCGAAACCTCTCTTGCCCACAGTTCTGAACCCAGCAAGGTAGGCAGGCTGAAAGGCTGGGTTTCTCCAGGTCCGGTGGGGAAGGGACTCACCAAACTGCTGCTGTCTCTGTGAGAGTCTGGGTCTCACCATAAATGGAGGGAATGGACAGTTGGCCCTGGCCTGGGAAGGCCTTGTGCAATGGCAGTCCCTTATGGCTGTGCTGGAGCTCTCAGGGCAGTGTTTGCTACACCTTCCTTCTTCTTCTCAGCTCCCAAGGAAACACCTGCCTGAGCTGCGAAAGCTGAGTTACATTGGCCTGCAGAAAGAAGGTGGGTGAGCTGAGCCTTGTTCTTATTGTGGGCCTCTTCTAGGCTAGGTATCAAGAATATAAGGCATGTCAAGCTGGGGTCTCCCTGGTGACCAAAGGACCCCACCTCTTTTAGATCGACCTAGCGCTGGTGTGGCAGGGGAGCCTGTGAACTCTGGGATGGGATGATACCCCACATGTACCTGCCCCATCATGAAGATCTGCTGGGCAGGCTTCTCCATGGTGACTTTGTTTTCCCCAGAATGGTGCCCCTAACTGATGATCTAGGATTGCAACATCCTTTGCCTTCAGGTTGTTGAAGCGCTTTTCTCCTTCCCCTCCAGGGCTAACCATCTCTCTGGGAGGGAACTCCATCTACTGAGCGTGTGCTCTGTTCCAGGGACTGTGCTAAAGCAGGCACTTTATATCCACTCTCTCATGTAATCCTTACTCCTGTGAGTAAGGTGGTGGAATTCCCATTGGACGGACAGGAAAACCGAGGTACGAGAGCAGTTAAGCAGCTGGACGAGCAGCTTGGCCACAGAGCAGAGTTTGTGTGACTCAGTATTCCCCTGTGTGAGTTCTAACATCTCGTGTCCTCAGAGCCTGGGAGGGAGAATGAAATCGCTCTGGTAACCGCCCCCCCCCGCCCCCTCCCCCGCCACATTTGAGGGATCCTGGATGGCCCTTTATCTCACTCTCTTTGGCGTCCATCCAGCTCTAGGTCTCTAATCTTGACAGTCTTTATCACATACTAAGAAGTTGCCGGGCTTGGGTAGGAGGAAGCCAGGCTTGTGAAAGAGGCTTGACTTGTCTTTATACTCCAGTTGGGGGTGGAGGTGGAGGTGGTTAGTTGAGTCTCTTTAACTTATTATTGGGCGCCATGTGTCTGTGGGTCAACCCAGGCCCCCAAGCCTCAGTCTGGCAGAGATCCCCTATGTTGGGGATGTGAGGGGACCTGGGGCTCCCTCTGTCCTGGACGCTTGACCTGGTCTGGGAATATGAGGGGCGCAGCTGCAGCATTTGCCCTGGAATGCAGCCCAACTGGCCCCCGAGTCTCCTCCCTCCCAGCGCAGAGAGCCTGGGCACCTGAGTCTTAACCCCCTCAGGGCTGCAGAGCCAGCGGCTACCCCCCACCCCCGACCCTGGCCTCAGGATTGTGCTAGGCTGGTGGTTGCTGGGGCCCGGGGAAGGGCCTTTCACCTTGTCCTGGCCCTGTGCGCTGTGCCCACCCACCCGCTTGCTCCTGGGCAGCCTCGCAGTGGAAGCCACAACCCCTCTGAGTGGCTGCTTAGGTGCAGCCGCTGGGCACTAGAAGCTAGGGCATGTGTCTGTCTCTTGTGTCACTCTAGAGTCACGCCTTCAGATGATGTGTGCTGCAGGCACGGCCCAGAGGCTTGGCCCCCCGGCGTCGTTGTGCGCCTCCTCACAGCCTGCTCCGTCCCTCCAGCTCAGTCAGGCATTCCCTGGCACTGAAACTTTCCCGGTGCACCCATGGCCGGCTGGGGGCTCCCGGGTCTTCCCCGGCTCTAAAATTCCGTGATTGTGCGAGGTTACCTTCGGTTACTCCCCGTGGCGGAGAGCCGACGGGCCAATAGCTCCCTCTGGCGGGCAGCGGAGGACGGTCTGCACCCCTTCGCTGCCAGGGCGCAACAAGCTGGTTGCCTCTGGTGGACTGGAAACTTTGCATTAACTCCCCCATTCCCAGTTTCGAAAGGAGAACTCTCCCTCTCCACACATACACTAGATAGGCTCCCAGAGACCTGGGCTTTCCCTCTTCTTGGATGGAAGTGACAGAGCCTGCATCCGCTGGTCTGGAGAGGCAAAACGCCTGCAGAATCTAGGGTGATTTCCTCCAGCAAGGGGCTGGGAAGCCCCAGAGAGAGCTCTTTCCCCAGGGTGACTAGGGTGGTCCTAGTTGCTCTGACTTGTTCCGGTGGTCTCAGGCCTGGACCCAGAAGCTTAGTGGAGCGATGCTGAGGAAGTCTGAGGCCTTCCTTAGGCTGAATGAGTGAGCCCTGACTGCTTACTGCTTCTGTGTGTATGGAAGCCATCCTCCAAACATGTGGGAGAGAGGGTGTGTTCCAGCGGCACCATTTTCTCTGACACCTTCTTTGGGGTATGTGTAGAAGGAATCCTGAGCCTGCCCCTAGGGTATTCAGAGCTGGCACCAGGCAGTAACTGTAGCTGAAAGCTGGGGACCTTCCCCCCACCCCCGCCCCCACTGTGGACTGCAAGTGGACTCCATCTGCCACCTCTGTTTACTCAGGCCGGGGAGGAGTTTGCTGAGCTTGCAAGGAGACTTTGGCCCATCACCATTTTGCAGCCTGTGGGGAGATAGCAGGCCTCGGCACCCATAGGAATCCAAAGTAGAGGCCAGCGAGTACTCCTCCGTGCCTCCTGTATTCCTGGCTCTCCCCTGAGGTGCTTGTGAGGGGTTTGGTGGGACAGTGGCACCAAGTCCTGTCTATCACAGAGCAAAGACCAAGGATGGAGAGAGAGGAGGAAGCTACACACAGAACCGGTGGCTGTGCACGTCCTAACTCTCACTCAGACACAAGTTTGGACAGTGGTGTGCCTCCGCTCTCTGACATCCACAAATGTTTCACTCTGTTTTTGGGGTGTTTTAAAAAAGATTTATTATTTATTTTATTCATTTTTGGCTGTGTCGGATCTTAGTTGAGGCATGCGGGATCTTTCGTTGCGGCGCACGGGCTTCTCTCTAGTTGTGGCACACGGGTTTTCTCTCTCTAGTTGTGGCGCGCAGACTCCAGGGCGCGTGGGCTCTGTAGTTTGCGGCACGCGGGCTCTCTAGTTGAGGCGCACAAACTGAGTAGTTGTGGCACGTGGGCTTAATTGCCTCGCAGCATGTGGGATCTTGTTCCCTGACCAGGGATCGAACCCACGTCCCCTGCATTGTAAGGTGGATTCTCTACCACTGGACCACCAGGGAAGTCCCCAAATGTTTTCCTTTGAATGTTACTTTATTACTTTGCTTTTGCTTTTCTCTTCAAGGTTGCCCTTTTCTTGTCTTGCCCAGATCCTACCCATAGAGGACTTAGGAGAAGTCAGCACTTTGCAACCCAACCTGACCTCCTTGGAGGAAAATCTTTTTCTGAATTTCACAAAGCACCTGAGGTGTGGTGTTTGCAGCTTCCCGTGTACTATAGCATCTGCTATCCCATATAAACCTCACGCCAGTGCTGTGAGGTGGGGAGCTAAGTGATTTGCTCTGTGGCTGTGGGTAGTGTAGATAGAGGAGCTGGGACTGAACTCAGGTCTGGCTTGACTCCACAGATCTTTTTTCTCCATCCCCCAGGACCAACAGATGTATCTGTGTTGAAAAGAGCCTGTTTAAATCATAAACCAGAATCCATCCATGAACCAATAAGCCAGGCTTGGAGTCAGGTCATGAGTGAGGTGGGAGAAGGTGTTTGGTGCAGAGGCTGGTGGTGTCCCTGGCTCAGAAGTTTTGACAAGGAAGCTTAACCATCTGTCTTCTATTGAGTGGAGCCCAAGAGACCCGAGTTCAGGTCCCAGCGGTGTCACTTCAGCCAGCTCAGGCAGTGTGGAGATGTGCCTCTGCCTCTCTGAACCTCAGTTTTGCCATCTGTGCTAGTGGTATCGTGAGGAGAAAGAGAGGTGACACAGGTGAAACTCCTGGCACGTGGTGGGCATTCAGGCATGGCAGCTGCCCTTGTTACCCCTACTGGACTTGCACTTGTTGGGGGCTGGCTCTGCCCATGATGGAGAAGGAGGGACCCCACCCCTCCTGCTGGCTTGGGCCCAGAGGAAGCCAGGACGCCTTGTGAAGCCAAGGCAGCAGGTGTGGCCGTGGAGAGGCCACTGGGATTGGCCCTGGACACTGGTTCCTTTTCCACTGTTACCTAGACACACAGACTCCCTCTAGTTCCGGTTTGCTAGAGATAGGAAGTCAGACTTCTTCCAAAGGACCTGGAGGAGTCGGGGGCTGCAGGAACTGACCTTCCTTGGAAGTCAGAGACATCCCAGGCCTTGGAACAAGCTTCTGATCAGCTGGGTAGGAGCCTGGGGTAGGTGCTGCCAGCCTTGGGGGTAGGACATCAGGGCACGTAGCTGGGAGGTGTGGGCCCACAGACCCAGGCCCTGGGTGAGGCCCTTGCTTCTTTCTTACTTCCTTTGAGCAGGGGTGGGGTTGGGGACAGGGCCACCAGGAAGGATCAGACTGGCAGCTCTCAGAGCTTGGGCCCCGTCATTCAGGAAGTTGTACTGTTTAAATCTGGCACCATCTTGTGATCACAGCAGCCTCTTGCAGGGCAGATTTTTGAGGTTTGGGGCCTCTGAGGAGTCAGTCCTGTCACTTACTGGCTTTGTTATTTGGGGCCAGTCCCACCACCTCTTTAAGCCGGTTTCCCCATCTGTAAAGGAAGGGTGAGAATTCCAACTTCGTGGGGTATTAGGAGGATTAACTGAGACCACGTATGCAACGTACCCAACACAGTGCCTGTTACTAGTAAAGGGCCATGATCCAGCCATTGCTTTCTGGTGATTATTATCACAAGGGCCAGGGACCGAGTTCCCCCACTGCAGCAGGCCAGCAGCGGGGGGAGAGTGAACTAGTCGGTGACACAGCAGGAACGAGGGCATGGCGTGTGGGGCCAGGCTGTGGGGCTGTTGAGGGTCCCAGGAGGGCAGGATCAGCAGCTCCTGCCCCCACCCCTCCAGCTGTACCCTTCTTGTCTGGGGACTGGGGAGATGCAGGGCCCCCTGCGGGCTGCCTAGTGCCAGGGTAATGGAAGCTTGCACTTGAGGGTTGATTCGGCTCCCTTGCTGCTGTTAAAAGCAGAATAGTGGGGCCCTGGAGCCTCTGGGGCCAGGCTGCTTGCCAGGCTTCCGCAGAAACAGCCTACAGAGCAGTCCTGCCCCTCTCTGCTGACGGGGGCGGGGGGTGGGGGCGGGAACGCTGCACCAGCCTTGTCCCTCACACTTCTCACAGCAGCCCCGAGACTCTCAGGAGGAGCTTGGAGCCTGAGGTTCGACTTCTACCTGGTCAGGAGGGCGGGTACCACCCCAGGGGCCCCTCCAGGCTGGGGGCTGAGCGGGCTTAAGCTCTTGGAAATTAAGTGGGACCTGGCAGTGCCCAGGCCCCTCCCCGTGACGTGGGGCCCCTCCCACCCATTCTCTCCACCTTGCCCTGCGGAGTCAGAGTGCGGGTTCCAGGCAGGTACTTCTGACTCCCGGCCGGCCAGCCAGCCAGCTGCACAGCCCTGTTGGAAGGGAACGCAGATGCCCGGCTCCCAGAGGTAGGAGAGCCCTCAGGGCGGCCCCAGGAACCTCCAGAGCACCTTCTTCGTGGCTGGGGAGAAGAGCTTTGGGAGCTGTTCTTAGCCAGGCTGGTCTGGGCTGATACCTTCCTGACCTGAGGCTAGTCATTTCTCCCATGGGCGGGGCAGGTGCTCAGAAGTCATTAACTCTTGGGTGTAGGCAGGGAGGGCGCTGCCACTGGAGACTTAGTCCCCAGGATCCATTTTCTTACCCGCTCCCCACGCCTTCTCTCTGCAGACGCCCTGCTGGCAGACTTGGAGTCCACGACCTCCCACATCTCCAAACGGCCTGTGTTCTTGTCCGAGGAGACCCCCTACTCGTACCCAACAGGAAACCACACATACCAGGAGATTGCCGTGCCACCCCCTGTCCCTCCACCCCCGTCCAGCGAGGCCCTCAATGGCACGGTCCTTGACCCCTTAGACCAGTGGCAGCCCAGCACCTCCCGATTCATCCACCAGCAGGTAAGGTGGGGACAGGGCCTCGGAAGTCAGCTTCAGGGCACAAGGAGTTTGTCTGGCAGTGGCTCGGAGAGCCAGCGATCAGGGAAGTAGGGAGAAGAGGCGGGAAGCGTCTGGCTCTCCCCACCCGCCGCCGCCACGTGAGGGGGCAGTGACCAAGTGTTAATCACCTGTCTCCTGGTCAGAGTGTGGAAACTCCCTGGTGAGACTGCCTGTGAGCAGGAGCCTTCCGGGGGTGACTCGGGCTGTTCCTTTTCCTCCCCGGGGAGGCTCTGAGCACTGTCCTTCCTGCAGCCTCCATCCCCGTCCCCCGTGTACGGCTCCAGTGCTAAAACTTCCAGTGCCTCCAACCCCCAGGACGGCGTCGGCCTGCCGTGTCCCCGAGCTGGCGAGGAAGAGCACGTGTACAGGTACTGCCCAGCTCCTCCCCCTGCTTGGGAATCCTGTGCATCGGCGGGCAGAGGCCACTGAGGCCAGGGACAGGCACGGCACAGCGCTGGAGGGGAGGGGGATTCTGCCTCAAGGGTCACTGGGTTAGACGGCAGAAGGCCTCTCAACTGGCCCGGTGGCCTTATCTGCCATCACCGTGCAGCAGCTGGACTGGCTCTCACATTGCCCTGCGTTGAGGAAGGTTCAAGAACTGAAGCAAGACTTCCTTCCTCCCCTCTTCTTGCCACATCACTTCCCTGCTCTCCGTCCTCTGGCCGGTGGAGACGCTGTATCCCCTCTGCCTTATTCTCCTTGAGGATTTGGGGGCCGCCAGAGCTGGGGAGCATCTCTCACCAAGGTCTTCCCTTTGCCTCTCAAAGCTTCCCCAACAAGCAGAAGTCGGCCGAGCCTTCACCCACCATCATGAGCTCCTCCTTGGGCAGCAACCTTTCTGAACTCGACCGCCTGCTGCTGGAGCTGAACGCCGTGCAGCATAACCCCCCAGGCTACCCTGCAGGTAGGACTAGGTCAGGCCCACCAGGCCCACCTGCTGGCCTCTGGATCCCTGCAGGGCTCAGGGCTGAGCACCTTTTCTCTTTCCTTCTCCCAAGATGAGGCCAACTCAAGCCCCCCACTGCCTGGGGCTCTGAGCCCCCACTACGGCATCCCGGAGAATAACAGCTCGTTGGGGGGCAAAGCTGGGCCACTGACCAAAGAGAAGCCCAAGCGGAACGGAGGCCGGGGCCTGGAGGACGTGCGGCCCAGCGTGGAGAGTCTCTTGGATGAGCTGGAGAGCTCCGTGCCCAGCCCCGTGTGAGTCTCCACTGGGCCCTCCCAGGCAGGGGAAGGTCTCGCCCAGCCCGTCCCATGCTCCAGGGTCTGCCGTCTCATCCCCAGTGTCACCCGTTCCCTCTGAAGTGCCTGTTGTTTGCCAGGCCCTGCACCAGGCCTTGGGGGATGGTGACAAGTCACGCAGACACCATGCCTGCCTTCAACGAGCCACTATCCATCAGGAAGGACAGACACTGTGCACACTGAGGGCACCCATAGCCCAGCAGCTGTCAGCACAGGCTTTGGAGCCACACAATAGGGTTCACATCTTGGCTGTGCACTTACTAAGTGTTGTCTCTCAAGCCTTTGTTTTCCCATCTGTAGAATGAGATAAGATGAAATGGGATAAGGGGGATAAGACCACCTACCTCAGTAGGGGTGAGACCCAATAACACACGTAAAGCACGTGCACACAGGACCCATGGTAAGTGTCTACCGAGTCTTAGCTCTCCTTGGTGTTACTGTGTTGTTGGAACAACTTCACATGTACGTGCAGTGTTGTGGAGGATACACAGGATGCTGGGGCTTGTTGAACGGGCAGGCTTGGACTTGGTCTTCTTGGAAAGAAGTGCCATTTGAGCTGACCTTGCCTCTCTCCCATCAGCTCACCTCAGTGCTCTGTCTTGCTGGCTGACAGCAGCCCCTCCCAACAGTGCGTCCCCAGGAGAGACTGGGAGCTGGTGGGCTTCCCTGGGGTTGGGAGTGGCAGGACCCCAGTGTCAGAGCTGAGTTGTTGATCCCCTGGGGAGGGGAGGGACATGCTGGGGGTGCACGGGCTGGCCTCTGGGGTCCCCGCTGATGCCATGCCTGCGTGCAGCCCCGCCATCACTGTGAACCAGGGCGAGATGAGTAGCCCCCAGCGAGTCACCTCCAGCCAGCAGCAGACACGCATCTCCGCCTCTTCTGCCACCAGGGAGCTGGATGAGCTGATGGCCTCGCTGTCGGATTTTAAGGTGCCCTGAGGTCCCTCTTCCCTGCCCTGGCCCCTCAGAACCCCCATCCTTCCCCTCCTGTACCTCAGCATGAGTAGCTGGAACTTGGCCCCTGCGTGTTTGGGTGCCTCACCCTGAGCCTGGGACCCCGCAGGCAGTGCCCTGGCCTTGCCAGGATATGGGGGAGGGAGGGCCAGGCTGGCCACGTGGGGACTGAGCTGCCTCTCAGCCTGTGAAGGCAGGACGTGCTCAGCAGGACATTCCTTCCTCCCTGGGTGCTCTCAGCTCCCAGCCACCCAGGCGAGGGATCAGGAGGCTGGGACAAAGGACCCTGTGTCGATGGCTGCTCTTGGTAGGGGAGGGGGTGCTCTGCTGGGCCTTGTGGGATCCTGTTCCGAGAGGTCATTTGCCCTGGAGCCCCATCTCCCACGCTGGCTGGCTGTCCTCAACACATCCTTTCTTTCTGCCTCTGGCTCCTGAATCCACAGGCCTCTTTCGCCATCCGCCTTCCATCCTCCACGGGCCTCTGAGTCCCCACAAGTTCTCTCTGGGAAACCTCACCCATCAGGCTACTGGGCCAGTCCTGCATGAGGCGCCCCATCTCCTCCCCGGGCCTGCCAGACCCGAGATGTTTTATTTAGAGGATGCAGTGCTTTGATGGGGAGTGATGGTGACTGAATTCGCCAACAGTTGCTGACTCCACCCTTCCACGGGGGCATGACTTAGGGAATCGGAGGAGGGGAGCCAGCTCTTGGCCCCATTGGTGCCTCCAAGCCTCCCTTCGGCTGGGGTTTCACGGGGCGGGGGGGATGGGTGCGGCCTGGGCTTGTGGCCCTCATGTGCCAGTGGTTCTGAGTGGCCACTGTCAGGAGCAAGTACACTGGGCTCAGGAGTTGGCCCGAGGGAGCCCTGCCCCAGCACCCTTTAGGCTGTGCTGCTTTTCTGAGATCCCTTGAGAAGCTGCGCTGGTTCTCACTGTGACCCTGGAGCAAGGTCTCGGGGGATGTAGGAGAGCAGGGATTGTCTGGGAGAGACAGAGCTGAGAGCTGCCTGTGGCTGTCTGTCCCTTGATTGGTGCCTGGGCTGACCTCCCCGTGACCCACCTCACCTTAGCTTTTTCTCCCTTGTCTGTACTTGGGATTGGCGGGGGCCAGTGCCCGACAGGCATGGCTCAGAGGCTGCTTTCTGCTGCCTGGGTTTGATGGGAGCCAGGGATATGAAGCCCAGGAAAACCTTTCTGGGGGCTGGGTCTTCTTCCAGGGCCAGTCCTCATGCCTCAGCTTCGCCACCACCTTGGTCTTGTCAGTGTAGACGGTCTTGTCAGTGTAGACCATCTTGTCAGTGTAGACGGGGACTCTCAGAGCCCTGAGGCCCAGCCTGCCCCTTGCAGTGGGCTTCCTTCCTCATCTCTCCCAACTCTCTCTCCTCTCCCCTCTGTCTTTTGTCTTTCTCCTCTAGACCAGCTCCTCTGCTGTGGCCTTGAGCTCCCCAAGGCTGCTGTCCAGCTCAGCTCCATCCCCACACCACATACTTTCTCCTCCTCCACCTGGGCCCTATGTATTCCTGCCACCCCCTAGGAAACCCTCCCCTCGAGGCCACGGCCACACCCTGGAGGTCCTCTGCCCTGAGGACAATGTGACCCCCAGCTGGCTTGATTTGACTGGCCTTGGGGAGATGCCTGACACCCCCAACTCAAGGTCTCCCTCCACGGAGAGTTCTCTGGGGCCACCGGATGCAGAGAGCCAGGCTCGCATTTGGAGGGACCCACCAAACGCGAGCCTGGTGAGTGAGCTCTCCAGGGTGCCTCCCGGCCACACTCTACCCCACGCTGGGTGCACAGGTCCCCAGGAGGCTGGGGAACCCCAAGTGCTGTCAGCCAACCCTTTGTGCCCAGGAGAGGCCGTGGCTGCCACATGGGAGTGGCCGTGGGCTCTGGAGGCGCTTAGGCCTGAGTCCCCCGGGGGAGCTACGCCCAGCTTCCAGGAAGTAATCGAGCCAGCCGCCATGGCCGTGGACCGTCAGGCTATCTTACCGGATACCTGGAGTCTCACGAAAGCACGTGGACAGCAGAAGGAGAGGGCAAGGCCAGAGCCAGGGGAGCCAGAGAGCAGATGCCATGCCCCAGTTGAGGAGGAGCAGTTAGGTGGAGAGACGGCCACGGGGGGCAGCCTGGTCAGGCCAGCCCAGGGACCCGAGACCCCCAGGAGGCCAGAGGGCACCACCGAAGCCGCTGCAGAGGCCAGGAGGGAACGGCCAGAACTTCCACAGGCTGTGGTCATGGACACACCCAACACCACGGAGAGGATTTCCACCTCTGGCCAGGCAGGCGTGAGCTCGCACGGCTGCTAGGCATGGCCCCGGCAGGCCGCACGTGGACCACGCCTGGCTAATTGCATGCAGCCTCCCACTCTGCGCATGTTTGCTTGGGCAGCCGATTCCGAGATGCCGTGGCCTGAGACCCTGACAACCAGCCGTGGGCAGTGGGCTGTGTGCGGCCGGCGGAGCTCCCTGGGCCCTGGAATTTCTCTTAGTGGCACCCTGCCTCTTGCTTGATTAAGGCTTTTTCCTTCAGATGAGCTTCCCCTGACATCCTGATGGGATGTGTGTGGAATGGTGAAAAGCATGGGCTTGGGAACCAGATAGAACTGAATACAAACCACGCCTCCAACACTTGCTCCCTGGGTGACCTTGGGCAACGCCCGCACCAGCCTCAGTTTTCTTCTTTAAAATGAGGGTAATAGACCATTTCCCCCAGAGCTGTCCAGAGGATTAAATGAAGTAATGCCAGAAGGTGCTTAGAAAGAACATAGCACACGGTCCCCAATAAGCCGTGGCTGACGTTAACGGTTATTATTCGCTTCTTGATTAAAATTTTAGGCCCTTTTCAAAAACAAAGTAAAATAAAACAACAACAAAAATAACCAAACCAGGACTTCCCTGGCAGTCCAGTGGTTAAGACTGCACGCTTCCAGTGCAGGGGGCACGGGTTTGATCCCTGGTCAGGAAACTAAGATACCGCATGACACACAGCGCGGCCAAAAATAAATAATAATAACCAAAGTGCTAGAAACAAGTAGGTTATAATGTAAACAAGGAAAAAAAAAACCTGGTTGAAGGATTTACTGTAAGGAAAGACCACATTTTTCCTACTACAAATTAAAAAAAGGAAGGGAGGGAGGGAAGAAGGGAAATTCTTATGCCCTTTCAAGAATGTCCACTTACATTCTTTCAAATAATTCTTGTAACATCCCTGTAAGGCAGCTGAGAAAATACCGTTACCCCATTTCAAGGATGGAGAAGCTGAGGCCCTGGAAGTGAAGTGTCTTACCCAAGGTCAGGGCTGACTTGGAGGGTGTCTGCTCTGCCCCCTGCCTCCACCCTAGCTCAGCTTGGCTCTTCTCTGGTGGTTTGGTCCTGCCCACCCCTCCTGGGGGCTCTTGGGTGTGGACTGAGCAGCATCTGCTGAGCCCAGAGTGGCCTGTGACAGCTTCCCTCCCCCCCCCAGATCCGCTCCATGATCAGAAGGAGCCGGGAGACCGGCCACGCTCACCCCATGTCCCGGGAGCCCTCCCCTCGTCGCCGGCTGGACCCCGCCACCCTGAGCAGGACCCCGTCCCAGGAGCGGCTCATCGTGGAGCTGCAGGGTCGGCTGGGCATCCAGCCGGAGGTGGAGGAGGCCGAGGGGGCCGCGGGGGCCTCTGTCCAGGACTGGCTGACCGAGGGCATCGTCATCACTGTGCAGCCGTGTGGGAGGCGGGCTAGGGGGCAGCTGGTAGAGAAGGTAGTGAGTAGCTGCCCAGGGCTGGGCCAGGGCGGAGGTCCTCCAGTTCTTCCCCAGCAGCGGCCAGAGGGGAAGTTTGGCATGTGGGGGGGGTGGGGGGGTTCTGCATCCCGTGGCCTTGTGAGGCCAGCCTCACTCTTGGTGTCAGAGTGGGAGGGCCCCAGGGAGCCCCTACTTGCTGAGCTGATGTTTCCTCTGCCGTTGCCTTCATCTCTCTCCCTCTCTTCTTCCTCCCAGGTTGTCTTCCCTCCTGGCTCTCCCATTCCCCTGAGAAGAACCTTCTCTGTTCTGCCTTCTCCTTCTCCTCCCAGCCCTTTGCTCCAGCATCGCAAAGACGCCTCGGCCAGCAGCTCTTCTCCCCGGCCCAGCCCGCCCACCTCCTCCACCCTGGGGCCCTCGGCTCTTCCTCGAGGTCCCCCCGGGGTCCAGAGTGCTGGGGCGGGGCCACGGGAAGACGGTGTACAGGGCCCCACCCCGCCCACTCCTGCGCCCCACTCTGTGAGGTCCATGGGCTGCCAGACCGACGAGGACCCACTCTTCCCCCCGATGCAGGCAGGCCTCCCGGGGCCCTGACACCAGCCCTACCTGTCCCTGTCCTTATGCTCGAGTGGTGTTCCCACTCTGCACACATACACATCCCCTCTGTTCCTCCATCCACAAGCCCTGCATGGTACCATGGTCCTTCCTGAGACCTGGCCTTGACCCTGGACCCTCGCTTAACCTGATGTCCATGCTCTCACCCCCGAGACGTCAGCTGCCCTCTTTCTTCCTCATGGGGCCTCCCCCCTGCCTGCCCCAGGCTCCATCTGAGGAAGCCATTCCCAGAAGGAAAACCAAAACCTATCCCCCGCCTTCAGCCCCAGACCCAGTACCTGGCGAGGCCTCCTTGCTCTCCGGCCCCATCACCTCCCCTCCCTAAGTCCTGCACCTTTTGGTTGGCTTACCTTTCTCTCCCTCTTCGTCTCTCCCTGGGCCTCTCTCTCGTGGTTGTTTTTCTCTAGACTTTTTCTCCTGATTTTGGTACTGCTAGTAGGGGAAAAAAAAAATCCATCCTTACATTTCATCCTAAAGTCCTTTTTGTGAAATGGTTCGATGACAAGTTCTCCTATTCTTTCTTCCTTAATTAAGTAAAAAGAAATTCTTATTCTTGTTTCCTCCCCTGTCTAAGATCCAGGGCCTGGAACAAAGAGCGGACGGAGAGCTGTGCTGGGCGGCCGGCTGGCCTCCGAACGGCAGCCAGAGCAGCCCTGAAGGGCAGGACGAGGGAGGGGTCAGTGCCAAGGCTGGGGCTTAATGTCCTGCTTGTCATGTGTTCCCAGGGCTCGGTCAGGCCCACCGTGAGCCCCTCTGACACCAGAATGTCTTGCAGATGCCACTCCCACCTTGAGGGCTTCTGAAGCCCCTGGAGGGGCTGCACTTCCTGCCTCCTTCAGCCCGTCTGTCCAGGAGAGGGGAGAGCCCCTGGTGCTGCGAACCTCATCCCCAAGGCCCAGATGTCCTCACCTGCCCTCTCCCCTCTCTCCACAGTTCATGGCCCAGGGGAAGACAGGGAGCAGCTCTCCCCCGGGAGGGCCCTCAAAGCCTGGGAGCCAGCTTGACAGCATGCTGGGGAGCCTGCAGTCTGACCTGAACAAACTGGGGGTCGCCACGGTCGCCAAGGGGGTCTGCGGGGCCTGCAAGAAACCCATCGCGGGGCAGGTGATGATGGGGTGGGTGGGGCAGGGGAGGGAGCGGTAGGTGGGCACTGGACCTTGGCTTCTCTGGGAGGGTGCTTTGTGGCAGACCTGCGTCCTGAACCGTATCCTGCCTCTCTCCTCAGGTCGTGACCGCCATGGGGAAGACGTGGCACCCAGAGCACTTCGTCTGCACCCACTGCCAGGAGGAGATCGGATCCCGGAACTTCTTTGAGCGGGATGGACAGCCCTACTGTGAAAAGGACTATCACAACCTCTTCTCTCCACGCTGCTACTACTGCAACGGGCCCATCCTGGATGTGAGTTCCTGGGTGCAGGTGGTGCCACCTGAGGCTCAGAGAGGTCACATTACGTGGCCGAGCTCACACAGCTTGGAAACTGGGATTCACACTCAGGCCGGATGCACGGCCCGTCCTAATGCACATTAAGCAGCGCTACCTCTCATCCCCGATTCCCTTCTGCTGAGCCTCCCAGAGGTTAGGAGCCCTGCCCAGGTAAATGGAGTGAAGTGAGGGCTCCCTCACTCTCCTGCTGTGTGATGTTAGGGAAATGTCTAGCCTCTCTGAGCCTGAGCCTGAGTTTCTTCCCTTATAAAATGGGAGTCACAATAGAACCTATGATCTCAACTGCACATGAGGATTAAAGGAGACAGAGTGTGCCTGACATATCACATCCTTCAATAAGTCAGAATTCTCAGTGGTATTCAGAGCACAGTTGGGAGAGACCCCCATCTTGGGAGTGTTATACTCTTTCCTTTGCTGGGGCTGGGGGCAGGGTGGAAGGACGGCCTTGCCTCTGGGTCTCAACTGTGGGATCTGTCCAGTGGGGCAGCGCTCAGCTCTGGTCCCACACTTTGCTTTCACAGAAAGTGGTGACAGCCCTTGACCGGACGTGGCACCCCGAGCACTTCTTCTGTGCCCAGTGTGGAGCCTTCTTCGGTCCTGAAGGTACTGAGCGGTACCTTCTCACTCGCTGTCGCCCGGAGCATTGGGGAGGCGGGGGCATGGTGGGAGACCTTGCTGAGGCTGGAGTCAGGGTGGCTCCTCCTCTGGAGGCCTCATCTGCCCCCCACACCCCCCCTCCTCAGGGTTCCACGAGAAAGACGGCAAGGCCTACTGCCGGAAGGATTACTTTGACATGTTCGCCCCCAAGTGTGGCGGCTGTGCCCGAGCCATCCTGGAGAACTACATCTCGGCCCTTAACACCCTGTGGCATCCTGAGTGCTTTGTGTGTCGGGTAAGGGGCCCCCAGCCCTCCTCTGGAGGGGGCCGAGAGCGGGCAGTGGGGAGAGAAGGGCCTACCTCACTGTGCTTTCTGAATCCGATTTACAGGCCCTGTTTGGGGGTATTAATGAGGTGAGAAGGCAGGGGGTACAGTCCTTCAAGTCCAGTAGGTCCTGGGCCAGGGCTCGTACTGAGGCTGGCAGAAACCAAGAGCAAGGTGGTCCTGTGCAGCAGCCCTGAGACGGGTCATGTTTGGGAGAAGGGTGTGTGAGAGCGAAATGAGATAATGCAACCATTTAGCAGCCTCAGCGGAAATGGGCAATGGTTTCCAGACTGCATTCTGGGGGGTAATGTCCCCCAGATGTTATTAGAGATCCAGTAAGTGTCCCCTGATCAAAATAAGTTTGGGAAACTGTTCATTGCCAGACTTCTCAGAGCCTTTAATACCTAAGCGTGCCTTTGGATCTCCAAATGGGAATCTAGGATGCAGAGTTTGACCCTGGAACCCTTTTCTCGACACCAGGGTTTCTGGGCACACCATTAAGCCACCTGCTGAAGTGCCCAGGCGTAAGATCCGTGTCTGAATTCAGGCAGTGCAACTTAGCAGTGGCAAGTCAAGGTCATTGGGAGACTTCAATAAGCGTTTAGCACCACACTTGGCACATAGAGGATGCTCAGCAAGGGAGAATCATTTCGAGTGTGATGACCCTGACTGTCTCCTGCCCATCACCTGGGAGCTGCCTCAGCCCCCAGCCCCAGCCTGAGCCCCCTGCCCCCCCCGCCCCACCCCTCTTCTGTCTCCAGGAATGCTTCACACCATTTGTCAACGGCAGCTTCTTCGAGCACGACGGGCAGCCCTACTGTGAGGTGCACTACCACGAGCGGAGGGGCTCGCTGTGCTCCGGCTGCCAGAAGCCCATCACGGGCCGCTGCATCACCGCCATGGCCAAGAAGTTCCACCCGGAGCACTTTGTCTGTGCCTTCTGCCTCAAGCAGCTCAACAAGGGCACCTTCAAGGAGCAGAACGACAAGCCTTACTGTCAGAACTGCTTCGTCAAGCTCTTCTGCTAGGCGCGCTCATCCCTTCCTCTGCCCCGCTTCCCGGCCCAGCCTCCCAACTGCTACTGTGACCCAGAGGCCTCGCTTAGGGGTGAAGGGGCAAACCCGACTGAAACTGGAACCACGTCCTTGGCTGGTGCAGGATGGCAAGAGGGTCCTGAGGGGTCCCGCCTGCTTTTCTTACCCCCTGCCAGAGCCTCTGGGCCTCCTTCCTCCTCCTGCAGCTCCCCGCAGGCTGCCAGCTCTTCACCCTCCCCAGAGGCAGAGGCTGGAGGGCTCCACCTGTGTCCCCACGAACCCGCCTGGCCAGTCCAGCACCCCACACTGGAGCCATCTCTCACTCATATTTCGGCAGTGGAGCTGGGGGTGGGGGTGGGGAGGGCAGGCAGGGTCACATGGGGGCCTCTTTTCATCCATATCCGCCCCCACAACCTAATTATCCTTGTTTTGAGAGTATTGGGGGACAGCAGCTCCCTCCAGACAATGCCAGCATCCACCCATCCATCCATCCAAGGGCGGAAGTGTCCTAGGGGCCACGGAAGATTCCTTGTGCGCCTCCTGCCCTTCCAGTCTCCCCAGGCCTGGGCAGCTGCCCCCCGACCCCTGTAACTTCTCTGGTTCTACTGAGAATGGCCTCTCCAGCAATAATGTTTTATAATCACTTCCTCCTTCTCCGGGGATGGTGTGAGGCGGGGTTTCACCCCGTGCCTGGACACTGTACCAACTTTGATAGATTTCTACACTGAGGTTTGAATTCATATCGTCTGAGTTACTTTTACCTCTCTATACGAAAATGATTTTGAAGAGATTTTAAAGACGTCTCCTTTTGTACCTTTCCCCCATGTGCACTGCCACTGTCCTGTGTATGCCACGGTGGCTCTGGTATATGGGGTTTGCCTTGTACTGAGGGCTTAGAGGGGGTGAAGCAATTTGTATTTTATTTTTTCTTAGCACAAGCAGGTGAACTGGGAGCAGCTCTGTGACTGCCCTTCTTTAACTTCACAGCTCACAAGGACTGTTTTTTATAAACTGCTGTATTTTGAAACCCCTTCCTTACTATCCAGGCCAGCAAGCTCTTCACTGAAACCGGCCTTAAGGGTGTCTTGCCCTTTGGGGCCTAGAATTCCGAACCTCATCCGTCCTGTTCCTGAGGGAGGAGAAGGGGGAAGTACACTTTGGGGGTGCTGTTTTCTAAGTAAGCCATTAGGAGTGTCCACTCCCCTGTGAACTTTCTGGCAACAAATAGAACATTCTCGGCCTTCTCACTGCTTCTCTGGGGCTCTTCTGCCTCCTCAGGAAAGCTGGTATCTGATTTTGACCATTAGTCTTGTTGATTCCACTGGGTGCATCCCTTCCCCAAATTTCCTGCCCTCCCTGGAGACTGGTGTCCTGGGGAAAAGAGCCCAGGTCGTTGGCTGGGGGCCTGCTAGGATTCTCGGCAAAAGGACAAGATCTCGCTGAAGCAACAGGAAGCCCCCAGAGTGTTCTCCCCCAAGGATGAGATAGGTAGGGCTGGGGTTCTGGGTTAGTGGAACGGGGTCCCAGTGTGGTCTAAAGTGAGGAAGAGCCAGACCACTTCGCTAGCCTCCTAGCAGAGGCTGGGTGTGCTGAGCCTCTCAAGGAGGCTTCCCAGGGAGGGAAGAGGGTCCCTCCTTGGTGGCAGGGCTGAGAGCAGCCCGGGTCTGGGGAGGTCAGCCAGGCCCCGCCACGGGTCTGATGTCTCCACGTCTACCCACAGGCCTTATTGCTCTGTTTACAGTGACCCCTCCCCTAGAGGACCTGGGGTTTCAGAGGTCCACCCTCTGGGTCAATGGTTATTTGATGATTTGATTTTAATTCTTTTTCTCTGTAAACTTATAACCTGGCTTTTCCCCATTTCAATTCCTGTGATTTATGCCAATAAAATTTGCCATTATTTTCACCTGTGCTAGTGCCGTTTCTCTGTGGTCTGGGATTAACAGCTTAGTGCCAGAAAAGATACCAAACCCTCCCCAGGCTCACAAGGACTACAGTTTGGGGGTAAATCATTGAAGTTCACTTAACTTGAGGCCAAAGCCCTGGGGATGGGATCCCTGTCCCACAGGGCAGTTGTGGTCCTCCTGGCTTCCTGCATGGGTCAGGCCCTGCCCACTGCAATTTGCCATGGATTCGCCAAGGGCATCCTTACATGGGCCTGGGGGTGGCCTTAACACTCATGGATGGGGGAAGAGGTTCAGATAGAACCGACGTGCACAAGGTATCCTGTGAATGAGCGCAGAGACAGGGTGTGAACCCAGGGCTTGTCTCTGTCTGTGTTCCTACATTGACCAGACACCACCACTCCCACGTTCTGGCACCACACCTCGGGTGTAAAACCTTCCCAGTTGAAAGTGGCTTCACTTATAGTTGAGGATGGTTCTCGACTTCCCCCTGGTGGTCATGTCTGTGTTTGCATGCTCCCTCGCTCTTGTCAGAGCCAGAACTCCAGTCCTGGGCCCTTGAGAGCTTCCTGGACAGCTTTGTAACTTCATAGTTTTCCTGTTGTTTGGAATGGTCCTCCAAAAGCTGCTTGTTGACTTCTAGTCTGAACCCTGACCCTTTCACAGTAAGCTCAGAAGTGAAAATCACCTTCACCCCTCACCCAAAGATAATATTTCCAGCCCATGTTGGATTTATTTCTATAAATGAACACAGTACACTTCATTGTAATTTGTTTTTTCACTCAATTATACTTTGTATTTAACCATGTCAATAAATAAATATGTGCATCATTTTTAATGGCTTCATGGTATTCCATTATATTGATGTACTCTAATTAGAGACATATTTATATCATTAGAGCCAGGATGTCCTTGGGAAGTTACTATGTGAAAACGTATATACTTGGAAAAGTGCATTTGGAGGGAAACAGCCTTAAGGTTTGGAAGGGACTGTATAGCATAGTGAGGCCCATGGGCTTTGAACTTGCTCCTAGATTTCAGTTCTGAAGCCACCACTTATCAGCTGATGGACTTGGGTGTATTATTTAACCTCTGAATTTTCTTATCAATAAAAGTGAAATACTAATACTGTACCTCCTTGGGGGATTGTTGCAAAGATTAACAGTGGTAATGTGCACAAAGTACTTAGCACAATGCTGAGCATGCAGTTATATCAATACATTGTCACTAAAAAGAGATCTTAGCAGTAATGGACTCCAGCAGTTCTCTATACAGGCTCATCATCAGAGGCACCAGGAGGCTTGAAAACAACATACCAAGGTTTCTAACTTGGTCAAGTGAAAAGGGTGGAGATAAGGAGAACCCCTCCCCACTTCCGACCTAGGATCTAAGCTCATTCATTAAAAACATATTTATTTTATTCTATTTATTTGGTTGTGCCGGGTCTTAGTTGCGGCAGGTGGGCTCCTTAGTTGTGTCTCCAGGGCTCCTTAGTTGTGGCATGTGTGTGGGATCTCGTTCCCTGACCAGAGGTTGAACCCGGGCCCCCCACATTGGGAGCATGGAGTCTTATCCACTGTGCCACCAGGGAAGTCCCAAAAGATATTTATTGATGTAGCACAGTTGTTCAAATAAGTGTTGAATGAAGGTGTAATAAAATAAGTTGACATCTAGTGATTTCCTCCTATATTCCAGGAACTGTGTTGTCTTAAGACATATCGCTCTAGAATGTGAATACTATTATCCCCATTTTACTGATAAGGAAAGGGAAACAGAAGGTCAGCAAGGTGAAATCACTTCCTAAGATGACACAGCTAGCAAGTGGCAGAACAAGGATATGAATCCAAGGTTATCTGTCTGCAAACCCTGCATCCATTTATTCAACAAATATTTATTATAAGCTCACTATGTGCCAGGCACAAGGCAAAAATATCTGGAGAGAGACAACAATGGAACAAATAAATTATATAGTGTGTTACAAGGTGTAAGTGCTGCCAAAAAGATAGAACAGAGGAAGGGGGGAGTGGGAGTGGTTTTGGGGTAATTTTGAATAGGGCAATCAGGGTAGGCCTCCAGCAGGTGATATTTGAGCGAAGACTCGATGGAGGTGTGGATATCGGCAAGAAGGCTTCCAGGAAGAGGTAATAGCTAGTGCAACATCATCCGGCTGGAAGGAAATGAATCAGTAGGCAAATCGGAGATTAGATTATAGGTGTGGAGGTGGGGAACAGATCATGTAGAGCCTTGTAGGCTATTTAAGTTTTAGGCTTTTTACTGAGGGGGAAATGGGGAGCCTTTAAACAGTTCTGAGCAGATGAGGAAATGATCCGACTTAGGTTTTAAAGGATTCCTTTGTTTCGATAGGGAGAAGAACAAACTGCAGAGGAGACAAGAGACCATTCTGTTTCTAAACCATGAGCAATTTTTTTTTCCTTTTGTTTTTTTTATTAGCAATTATTTCTCAGCTCCACGTCATACTCTTTAGTTGCGACTTGACCGGAAGAAACGTGGACTCAGCTGGCAAACTCTAGCGCCTACAAGAGAGCGGCTCCAGCCCAGCAGAGGGAAGCAACTCTGAGAAAGGTCCTCCAACACACAGCAGTGCCCTCCTTTAACTACCTCGTTTAAAGGAAGCTTCCTGTTGGATGGAATGGCACCGATATCATCCAATGGTTGTCTGTATCAATCCGGCTCCTCCAGACAGACGTTGACCCCAGCCAATAGATGGGGGCGCTGTCCGCAGCTTCTAATTGGCTGCTTCGTTCACCTATAAAATATGCAAGCCGGGGAGCGGCCCTTCTCTCGTCAGGCGTCCTCGAGTGAGGTTTGTTTGTACCCTGCAGTCTCGCCCGGGACTGGCGGCGGGGAGGATGCGGTTCTTCGGGGGTTCTTTAGGGGGGCGCTTCGGGACTGCAGGGTCTGGGCCGCGGGCAGGGTCTGGGCCGCGGCGGCGGCAAATGCAGCCCCGGGGCGGCGGGCGCCCGCGCGTGGTCTGCTCCACGTGTGCCTTGGGCTTGGAGCCCGCCATGTCTTGGGGACTTGTGTCGGGGTGTCTTGAGCTCCCTTTTTCTCTTCAGTGACATCGTCTTTAAACCCTGCGTGGCAATCCCTGACGCACCGCAGTGATGCCCAGGGAAGACAGGGCGACCTGGAAGTCCAATTACTTCCTTAAGATCATCGTAAGTGCGGGGTGGGTCCCAGCCGCCCACCGTGCTGCTTCAGCCCCGGGTACTAACGGAGACAATCAGCAGCCATGTGCTGAGTGCCTGCTACCACATTAGGTCGTTTTAGGCAAATCTCATTTAATCTTCCCAATTTCCCGAGATGCGCGCCCTTCCTCCTCCCTTTGTTGCAGGTAAATAGGCTCAGGCACGTTAAGTGGCTCCTAGGGTAACAGCGTTAACGCCCAGGTCTGTCGGCTTCCAAATAGCGCTCATCGTACTTTACTCCCCTGCCTCCTTGTTTGGGAAGGTCTGAGGCAATGAGTGACTCAATATAAAGTCAAGTTGTTGCATATTCAGGTCCTATTAGTCAAGAAACTAAACTTTAAGTGAATGCTTTCTCTTGGATGGCCTTGAGTTGGGTCTTCCCCGCCTAGAAATGCTAACCATGCTGCTCTTCAGGCATTAGGATGCGTTGTAGAGTTTAGTCCATTGTATTCTTCCCCATTTATTCAGGGTTTCAGACTCACAAAAAACTTAAAAGAATTGTAAAATCATATACTCACAACTTAGGTCCTACAAGCAATATTTTACTGTATTTGCTTTATGTTGTATTTTGAATAATTTAAATCTAACCTTACTTGGAAGAGTATTTTTTTTGTATTAATGCAGCTGATTTGGTGAAACAGAAACATGCTTCATGGTTGGGAAAAATTAAAAATGAAAGTTACAAGTAAAATTTTTTGATTGAATGTAGAAACATAATTTTTACCATTCATACTCAGCAAGCAAATCTTTGAAAATGTAGCGTTGTTTTAACTCGGGCAGCTGGCAGTAAGAGGAATTGTCCCAGTCTTTGAGACATTTCAAAAACATAGAAGAAAGGGAGTGAGATGGAAACCAGTTATTGTGGGATTTGGTTTCTATTAATCTCTTCCTTCTTTTGTCCTGTGAAACGTTGCTTGTTTATGGCTTGTTTCTGTAGCAACTTCTGGATGATTATCCGAAATGCTTCATTGTGGGAGCAGACAATGTGGGCTCCAAGCAGATGCAGCAGATCCGCATGTCTCTCCGAGGGAAGGCCGTGGTACTGATGGGCAAAAATACAATGATGCGCAAGGCCATCCGAGGGCATCTGGAAAACAACCCAGCTTTGGAGAAGTCAGTTCATCCTCCTGGGCATCTTTATCCGCCCTTCTCAGTGTCCTCCTCCCTTTTCCTGGAGAAGAACGGTACTGAAAAGTGACTGTCTCCCATAAACTTCTCTTTGCAGACTGTTGCCTCACATCCGGGGGAACGTGGGCTTTGTGTTCACCAAGGAGGACCTCACTGAGATCAGGGACATGCTGCTGGCCAATAAGGTAAGGGGAGAATCAGGTCGGTTGGAGAGACCTTACTAATTTTGGCTCCTTAAAAGCAACAAAACTGACCGTTCTCAGGTTGTGTCTGTGGAGAGAAGACTTCTCACAGTTTCTCATTTTTTTGTTCAGGTGCCAGCTGCCGCCCGTGCTGGTGCCATAGCCCCATGCGAAGTCACTGTGCCTGCCCAGAACACTGGTCTGGGGCCTGAGAAGACCTCCTTCTTCCAGGCTTTAGGCATCACCACTAAAATCTCCAGGGGCACCATCGAAATCCTGGTGAGTGGACCTGGCTTGCCAGTGCTAGCCGGGCTCGGTTGCTGCCAACCTGCTGCATGTCCAGGTGTTAACTGCCAGCTCCCTTGTTCTTCAGAGTGATGTGCAGCTGATCAAGACTGGAGACAAAGTGGGAGCCAGTGAAGCCACGTTGCTGAACATGCTGAACATCTCCCCCTTCTCCTTTGGGCTGGTCATCCAGCAGGTGTTTGACAGTGGCAGCATCTACAACCCTGAAGTACTTGACATCACAGAGGAAACTCTGCATTCTCGCTTCCTGGAGGTACACGCTGTCCATTCCAGGCTCTTCTTGCATTAATAGTTGAGAGCGTGTCTAGCTTCAGACTGAATCCTGGCCATGCAGCTGACTAGCAGTGTAATAATCAGGGACAGTTGTTTAATCTGTACCTCAGTTTCCTTGTCTGTAAATGGCAATAACAATATAAGATTGTTGAAGGATCTAATGAATTTATGAATGTAAAGCCTTAGAACAGTGCTGGGCACATGGTAAGGGCTGTTATTCTAGGGCGTGCAGTAAGATGTGAGATTTTGAGTAGTGTCAGTGAGTCAAAAGAGGAATGAGAAGATGAGATAGTTAATACATCAGTGTTGCCAAGTACCCTGTCTTGGGAAGATGGACTCTTTCAGGGACTGTTATTGCTTAGTTTTTGCCACTAATATATCCTCTAGTTAACAAATAAGGTGGTAGGAGATATAATTCCTTTTTTATTGGATGAATGGAACATTGCAATTATACATACTCTTAACTCCAGTTACTTTTGGAAATCTCACTAGTGAATGAAATTCACATCTGGAACTAATTTAATGTTTTTCTCTCTTGGAATGCAATGGTTATGTTAATAGTTTATATTTTCACAAGATGGTGGCTTTTGAAGTAAATGCCACCATCGTGGTATAGGGAACGCCCGTGTTGAGAATAACAGCAAAAAGCATTTATAAATTACTGGGTCTGAATTCCCCTGCCAGAAGCATTTGGTGTGAGGTGAAGTGTCCTGTGTGAGACTAATATACTAATCTAGCAAGTCTTGTTTGCTGTCGAGCTTTGCTTGGACTCAACAGCAAAGACCTCACACCTGAAGTGTGATTTTTTTTTTCTTTTTTTTTTCCTTCCTTCCACAGGGTGTCCGCAATGTTGCCAGCATATGTCTGCAGATTGGTTACCCAACTGTTGCATCTGTACCCCATTCTATCATCAGTGGGTACAAGCGGGTCCTGGCTTTGTCTGTGGAGACTGAGTACACCTTCCCACTTGCTGAAAAGGTATAAAAAAAATCCACCAGGACCACAGCAGACCTGACAGTTATTAGCAAGAGGATAAAGAGTTGCCTGTTAGTGTTTTCATAATAGTGTTTTATGTAGCAGATACATTTTTAAGAGTATAGAAACTCTAGGGGGACTCGTTCCAGGGCTCCCCACGGACACCAAATCCATGGGTGCTCAAGTCCCTTGTATAAAATGGTGTTATGTTAAATAATATTTCTAGGTTACTTACAATACCTAATACAATGTGAATGCTATGTAAATGGTTGTAAATACAATGTAAATAATTGCCCCCGTGCAGAAAATTCAGGTTTTCCTTTTCGGAAATTTTTTCCTTTTTTTGATCAGCAGTTGGTTCAATCTGTGAATGTGAAACCTCTGGATACAGAGGGCCAACTGTATACTTGAGGTTGGGAGGCAGGGGAGGCGTGTTCGTGACTTTAGAAATTACAAGAGACTTAAAGGGGGCTTAGTTAACAGATAAGAGCTGGGCCTAAGATCACCAGGCTATACCCAAGCTCACTTCCAGAATAAGATTTCACTGATACGGAAATTGGTCCTTAAAACTTTTGAGCTCTGCAGAGGCTGAAGGGTTGTGGATAGTAGGGGGTGTAGATGGACTATTTTGACTATGAACTTTTCCCCTTGCTTTAGGTCAAGGCCTTCTTGGCTGATCCATCTGCATTTGTGGCTGCTGCCCCCGTGGCAGCTGCCAGCACTGCTGCTCCTGCTGCTGCTGCCGCAGCCCCAGCCAAGGTTGAAGCAAAGGAAGAGTCGGAGGAGTCGGACGAGGACATGGGATTTGGTCTCTTTGACTAATCACCAAAAAGCAGCCAACTCAGCCGGCTTTATTTGTGAAACAAGGAAATAAAGGCTTACTTCTCTTACAAGTCTCTGGATTTTTCATTTTGTGCATTTTGAGGTTATAGTTCTGTGTGCTAGAAACTGAAGCCATGGTAAAATCATAGACCTTTATTTGGAGTTGACATTTGGTGTCCTCTTTGTAAGTGAAGGACTGCTCTCCTAGCATCCTGTACTTTTTGTGGACCCAGCTTTAACTGTATTCTTATTAAATGGAATTGATTCCATGACCATCAGGCCACTATCCTGGGTCACTCCAAGATACTTTGAGTAGGTGTCATATTGAGATAAGCACTGGATGAGTGCTGCCAGGGTTTTTCAAACTGGGTGGTGATGTGATTAATGATGAGTTTAGTGGTGACCGTTATTTAAGGAGATAGAACAGCTGATGCTGTAGGTGTTGTGAATCTTAGGTTTCACTTATCGATTTGCACTGGGTCACCCAGTAATGTGCTAGTTGTAACCAGGACTCAAAAAAGTTTTGAAAGCCGTTGCTAACAGGGACGACAACTGAGCTGTGCAGACCGTATTTGAACTAGTTACAGAGTTGGCAGGTCTGCATGCTGAATAAAACTTAAGCAACTCTGGACCATGAGGCCCACTACCTGCAGCCTCCCACCCTGTGACCTTGTCTTAAGGAGCTGTCCCCAGGCAGGGTTTTCTCTCAGCTCCAGAGTCCTCCCCTGACTGCCAGGTATACCCCTGTTTTTAAACCCTCACATTGTCCACCGCTGGGGTACAAACTCTTAATAGGATAAGACACGAGTTGGCTGCCTGCCTTTTAGCGAGCTCAGTTCCTGTTATCAAGGGAACTCCTCTAGGAAGCATCTAGGACACACTTCTGTAAAATGGTCTTCACGCAGGAGAGGCTCACACGGGGGTGTCTGGGCCGGACCTGCGCACTCGTGGGTCGATGGCTGCAGGGCGGTCTCACCGCGTTACAAACCCTCAGGGACCCCCGTCTCCCACGAGGCCGGGCTGAGAAAGGCCCTGGGGAGGAGGCCTTGATAGTCCCAGGCGCTCACCCCGGTACCCAGTCCAGTTTCCCGCCTCGAAGCCCAGGCTGCCGCGGCCGCCATCCCGCCCGGGGGCGCCAGGCCCCGGGCCCCAACACTATCCCGGCCTCGCTCTGCGGTGTGGGCCCGCGCGGTGACCCGGAAGCGCTCCGGAAGCGGTTCCGGAGTCGGCGCCGGCAGGATGGCGGCGGACACGCAGGTGAGGCGGGCGGCTGCGAGGCCAACGCGGCCAGCGACGGGGCGCGGACGGCGGCGGTCGGGCCGGACCGCTAGTGCCGCTGGCGTAAGGGGCCGGGGGCCGGCGGCTGCGGAGGGCGCGGTCCAGGGGCCGCTTTGGGCCGGTCCCTCCCGGACCCGGCTTCGTCCCGGCTCCCGGCCCGGGTGGCGCGGACCGGCCGCGGGCTCGAGGAATCAGGGACTCCGGCCTCGGCGGCTGGAACCTGTCGGGCCCTCCCCGGTTCCGGAGTTGCCGAAGTTCCTCTTTCAAGGAGTCTGTGATCCATTTCTCCGAAGCCCTCCAGCAGTGAGCCCCGGCCAACGCCAACTCCCTCTTAAACTTTGTGTTCAGCAAATATTTCTCAAGCACCTACTATGTGCAGGGATTTATAGCATATTCTTTGGATTCATACAGATCTGAGTTGGAGTCTTGGTCAGTTTCAGTTTCTCTGAGACGCTGGGCAAGTTTCTTATTAACCCTGCCAATTCTCAGTCTTTTCATCCATAAAATGGGGCTAAACTAGTACCTGTCGTGTAGGGTTGTTGTGAGAAGTCAGTGAAATAAAGTAGGACTCCATATATGTTGATGGTTGTTATTAGGTGCAGCGTTAGATAAAAGAACTGTCACAATTCAGGAATAGTCTTGTCACCCTGAGTGTTATTACCTGTGAAGTGCCTCATAGTTAAGGGAAGAGCTGGGGAAGACGTTTTTCCTCCATCCCATCCTCCTTTTAGTCGTGTTTTAGGGTGAAAAGACAATATTATGGGAAAAGGAAATGGGTTTCTAAAGGACAGCATAGCTCACTTGGGTATCAGGGTGAGGAGATTAATTGATTTTGGTAGGGAGGCCCTGAGGCCAGAGAGTGACTCCTTAACCTGAGCATTCAAAAGATGCGAACCGGACTTCCCTGGTGGCACAGTGGTTGCGAATCCGCCTGCCGATGCAAGGGACACGGGTTCGTGCCCCGGTCCGGGAAGATCCCACATGCCGCGGAGCGGCTGGGCCCGTGAGCCATGGCCGCTGAGCCTGCGCGTCCGGAGCCTGTGAGGGGCCGTGACGGTGAGAGGCCCGCGTACCGCAAACAAAACAAAACAAAACAAAGATGCGAATTGCGAGCAAGGGAAGGGCTGGTAGTTTTTTTTTTTAATATTTATTTATTTAGGCGGCGCCGGGTTTTAGTTTCGGCATGTGGACTTCTTAGTTGCGGCTCGCATGTGGGGACCTAGTTCCCGACTAGGGAACGAACCCGGGCCCCCTGCATTGGGAGCGTAGTCTTACCCACTGGACCACCAGGGAAGTCCCAGGGGCTGGTAATTTGTTCCAAGTTTGTTATAGTGAATCCTGGAAAGAAAAGCATAGTCTCCTGGGTATTTTGAAAAGGGTTGGGAGAATACACGCTGACTGTGTAACATTAAAACTCAAATGCAAAAAAAAAATCTCTCCAGTGCTGTGTTGTTCAGTATGGTAGCTAGTTAATTAATAGCCAAGTGGCTACTTAAGTTAGTTAAAATTAAATGAAATTAAAAATTCAGTTATTCGTTTGCACTAGCCACATTTCAGTGCACCGGTAGCCATATGGGGCTGGTGACTACTGCATTGTACAGTGCAAAAGAACATTTCCATCAACACAGAAAGTTCTACTGGACGGTGCTCCTCTAGAGAGAAACCTGTGAACATTTAAGCTCTTTGCATCTGATCTCACCAGCAAATGACTTCTCTGAAGGATCTTCCTCAGTTTTATTATGACAGGATCCCAAGTGGGTAACATTCATTTTCTGATTAAGAAAAAGAAGAGCTTTGAACCTGAAACGCTCTTTCATCTTTGGGGGAGAAACTATAGCCAGGAATTTAATATTAGCATGGAAAAACAGCTATGTGAGAATTTTAGGTAAAGGGTGGATTATATATATGCATCTATTCTTGCTATCTCCTCCAGCGTCACTAAAACTAGTAAAGAGTTGGAAAAGAAAATGAGAATTGGAAGAATGGGGAGCAGACAATAGCAGCAAACTTTTGGAAGCTAGAAAGTGATAAGTGGTAAAGGGTTCAGCAGACCCAAGGGAAATGAATCCTAAGCCAAGTTAAGAAAGCTGAGAACCAACCTGATTTACGTTGCAGAATCTCTGACAGCTGGGAATTGGTGGTATCAGCTAACCTCTGGAAGTGAGGGTGAGTGGGGAGGGGCTCAGTTAGGAGGATTGGTTGAAAGCCCTTTTCAGATGCAGTCAGAGCCCCAGCTTTCTTTCTCCATCTTGGCAAAAGCCTGAAAGTTTTCTCTCTGGAGAAAACTTGTTTTGTGTAAAACAGGACCGCACAAAAGTGTGGGAGGTCCAATATCCACGGAAATCATCAACAAAATAATTCAGCATACTTTCTGCGAACGGAAGCATGTGTTTTCAGATCAAAAATGCTCAGTACAATGGATGAAAACAGACTCACAACAAAGCACATTAATGTGAAATTTTAGAACCTTGGACACAAAAAGAAGATCTTAGAAATTTCCAGGGGGGAAAATCAGGTCTCAGACAAAGGATCAAGAACCAGAATGGCATTGGGTTTCCCAGCAGTAATGAAAGCTAGAACTCAGTGAAGAAAGGTCTTCAGTATTCTGGGAAAACTTCAACCTAGAATTCTGTACCCAGACAAACTTCAGGTAGGAGGCCAAAACATTTTCAAACTTGCAAGGACTTCACGAGGATGTACTTTACCCAAACACAAGAAAGAGTACATTTTCAGGGTGATAGAGTCCCAGCTGTAGGAGATCACCCACCAGATTGGGGCAGGTCGGAAAGCACTGGGAGAGGCTTCTTCAGGAAAATGGAATTTGGTAGAATACCTGGTCTGCCTAAATGTATTGAGATTTAGACAAGTGGCAGAAAGTTTGGGATTGAATTATTAATTAGAGCAGATAAAACAAGGCAAACTGAGGTGAGGAGGGAATGGGCACTGGGAGCCTTTATTTAACTCCAGGGTTAATTTTAGAAAAGCTGTGCAAGAGAGTAAACAGTTTATTAAATGGAAATTGAATACCATTTGCATATAACGTAAACACTGAATTGCTGGGCTAACCCATATTATGAAACAAAGGAATTGTGTCAGGGATATGGGGAGGGTCTCTGGTGGGGTTGAAGAGGGAGAGAGGTCTTTGGTAGAAAGGCAGAAGTAGCAGCACAAGCAAATTATTTAGAGATATGGCGATAACTACCGAAATAATCAGCCAATATTGGTGAAAGAGATTGTCCTTGTGTGTGAGGGCATGTGACTGATTTTTGGAGCAAACCTCCCAGAACTTTTTGACCCTTTAATTATATACGTGAATGACTATAAAAACAAGAGACAATATTAAAACAAATAATTTGTGTAGAAGACAGTTTTGGACATGATTTTATTCATTGCTAATAGAATTATAGCAGGGATTTATCTGTAAGAAGAACTCGGTATTATTTTCTCTCTCTATGCACCCTTGAGTCTTATTCTACTAATAAGGCCTGTCCGTGAAATACCCTCAAAAGAAAAAGAGGGCGGGTGTTACCCACTTGGGTCTTATTATGCCCTGCTCAACTGCTCATGTATCCACAACCTGCCTGCTTTGTAGCCTGTAGAATATGGTTCAGGAGCCAGATTTTCAGGAATATTTGCAAACTGCCCCTCTTTCTAGGTCTTATGCTTATGTCCCTGTGCAGGGGATGCAGTTGTGGTAACATGGATGGTGGTTGAAAGCTAAGGACTTGTTAGCATCAGTTTTTAGACCTGTTGGTTTCAGGTTTAGTTTCAGAAATGCAGGTGCTGTGGCTCACAGGTCCAGTCTGAGCAGTGGCTTCCTCTCTGGGAGTTGGTTTCTTCATCACCTGTGAAATGGGGATATGGTGCCTGTCTGGAAGGCTTGCTGGTAGTAGTAGCTGATTTTGTGCTCGGGATGAGAGGTAAATGCTCTACATACACTATCTCATTTAGTCTCTGTTTAACACTCATGAGGTAGGCGCTGTTGCCTGTATAGATGGGGAATCAGAGGGTCAAGGAAATGATATAATTTGACTGAGTTTCCACAGCTGGTAGGAGGCAGAGCTGGGATTCAATTTCTTGACCTTTTACCCGCTAGCCAACTGTGTTTATGAGTTGCCAGGATACTCCTTCATATGGGAGGTTTAAAAGAGATAATATAAAGGGAACATACCTGGCATTTAGTAGGCCCTCCCTAGATTTTGCATAGTTTGGAAGGGATATTTTCTGTCCTGAGGTCTTTGCCTTTGACCTTCACTCTTTTTGTCCACGTTTAAATGAGGTATACTGAGTGGCTGACTGGTTGGGTTAAAAGCAGTACATCTCACTCAACTGGGGGTGATTGTGTCCCCCAGGAGATGTTTGACAATGTCTGGAAACAGTTGGGGTTGCCGCAGCTGTGGTGGGAGGATGGGGTGCTGCTACTGGTGTCCATTGGGTAGAGGCCAGAAACGCTGCTCAAAATCCTACGATGTATAAAGGCAGCCCCCAAAGTCAGGAGTGTGGAGGTTGAGAAACCCTGGGTTAGAGAGAGCTTCACTGAGTTCTGCACCTCCCACAGCTTGCTCGCTCTCTCTGTTTCCCCCCCCCCCCCCCGGCAATGTTTTGTACTTTGCTGAAATTTTTCTCTGTGGGCTTGGTCTTCACAGGTTTCTGAGACACTAAAGCGTTTTGCAGGGAAGGTGACAACAGCCAGTGTGAAGGAAAGGAGAGAGATCCTCAGTGAGCTGGGGAAATGTGTTGCTGGAAAAGGTATTTTTTTTTCATTTCATTGATTTCATTTCAAACTAAGTTGGGTTCTCTGTTTAGAACCATGGCCGCCTTTTCACCTCACAGCAACTTCTGTCTTCACTGTCAGTATTTGCTTGTTATAATCTGCACTGAAGCAGTTGGGTTGGTGGAGAGTTTATCCTTCTAGGCGCCAAACCTTTTTACCAGTTTTAACCATTTTGATTGGAAATAGTTCTAAAAGATACCAGCAGTCTTTCTTAAGTGATTTATTGGATGGAAAAACATTTTCTTTATGACCGGGGGCACCATTTTTCCCAGTCAGTGTTCTGTGAAAACAAGCAAGATGGTATCAAGTGATTGGCTAGTAAAGGATTCCAAGATCATGTAAGTTTGTGAGATGTCACATTTTATTTCTTTTATTTTTTAATTAATTTTATTTATTTTTGGCTGTGTTGGGTCATCGTTGCCGCGCGTGGGCTTTCTCTAGTTGCGGCTAGTGGGGGCTACTATTCGTTGTGGTGCGTGGGCTTCTCATTGCGGTGGCATCTTTTGTCGTGGAGCGCGGGCTCTAGGCACACAGTCTTCAGTAGTTGTGGCTAGCGGGCTCTAGAGCGCAGGCTCAGTAGTTGCTCCACAGCATGTGGGATCTTCCCGAACCAGGGCTCGAACCCTTGTCCCTTGCATTGGCAGGCGGATTCTTAACCACTGCGCCACCAGGGAAGCCCAGATGTCACATTTTAATCCAGTGTTTCCTTGAACCTCATTTTTGCCAAAAACCTGTTCAGGGTCTGGGCACCACATTTTGGGAAATGCTGAGCACATGTAGTTACCCTGATTCTGTACCATAACCCGAGGGCTCTTGCTGCAAATTATGGGGCATGTATAAGACTAGTGTGCCTTCAACCAATAAATGCTCATTAGTTTTGAGTTTCTTTTTGGTGTGTTTTTACTATACAGCATTGGTTCTCAGAATATAGTCCCTAGACCAGCAGTATCAGCATCACCTCAAAACTTGTTTGAGATACAAATTCTCAGCTCCACCCCAGAGACTCAGATTCACCAAAACCCTGCAGGTGGAACCCAAAGTCTGTGTTTTAACAAGCCCGCAGGTGATTCCTGTGTTTGCTGCAGTTTGAGAACCATGGCGGTATAGAATTGGGTCTCCGTTTCTGTAAGCTTTCACTTGTTGTTAGGAAAAAGCCTACTTCCTACCACCCTCTCACCCCCATTCTCATTCGCTGCTTCTGATCTACTGTTGCCTGGTTACATACCCAAGCTTGTTAAAGTAGTGTGTAAATTAAGTAAATTGCTGTTTGTGAGCTTCTGAGAGATTCTCCTGTGGATCAGAACTTTAGCATATGAGTGTTATGGCACCTTCAAAAGTCTTTCTGGTCACTTCTGAACAGAGTTCTAGTTAGAAAAGGCTTCCATGTGATAGATGCTAGCTGGACTCCCTGAACCATAATGGCTGACTCCCTGCTAAGTAACAGCTGAATACTACACTTTTCCCCATTTTGTGGAGTAAGGAGTTGGACATGTGTGGGTGAAGTTTATGAACTACTCAGGGCCTTTTCAGGGTGATTCTACTCTTCAGTCACCCTGAAATTCTACAATTCAGGGTGAATTACGTTTGTAAAATGTTTAGTAGTCTTTGATACACAAGTTGATTGGGGGAAGTTAACCTCCCATATGAAATTGTTAATTCTCAATTTCCTGATTTTGAGTCTAAGGAGGAGTCATTGCATAGTGATAACTCTTCTGGCTTCTCCTTTTGTTAGGGTAGCAAGCAGGTCACCAGGAGAGTTCATCAGAGGTGGTGCAGTGGTGCAGAATGTTTTCTGCCAGGGCGAGGAGTTGAAGTCTTCCTCAGAGCTGTCGATGCGGATGGTCGGCCTGGCTCAGCCCAGTCTGGCCCTGAGGCCTCTGATGCTCTCCGCAGTTCTGCCTCGGTGTACTTGAAGCCTGAGACTCTGAGGCGGTGTCTGCTGTGCCTGTTGTTTCCAGTCACAGGCGTCTAGTGCAGAGTCAGAGGTGAAGGGCTCTGCGTTCTAGCCATGGCTCTGCCACTTACAGGCTGTGGGACCTGGTTCAGGTTACTTAACCTGTGAGCCTGTCTCCTTGGAGTGAGGAGTGAATGAGAACACATGGGGACGGTGCTTGACTCGGTGCCTGGCTATGGTCAACGCCCAGTGTCTATTAGCTGTTATTACTACTGTTCTGTTAGCCACAACCTGTTCCCGGCTCCAGTCACTCTTTTCCTCCGTTACTGAGGTAGCCTCAAATCAGATGGACCATTACCAGGCTCAGGGCCCTGGGGGAGCTGGGTGCCCGCCCCTCCTTCATTCCCCATGCCCCCATCGTTCGGGTGCCTGAAGTGTGAGGCCCTGTGCAAGCCCTTTGTGGGCCTCCTGCTCTCAGTGCCTCCCACGCTGGTCAGTTTGACACTCAGCGTACATTTCCCCGTCAGACCCTCCCCTCTTTGTCTGCGGGCTTCAGTCTGGCATGCAGAACCTGTCACAGGTTGGCTCTCCGTTATTGAGCACTATTGTTTCACCAGTTTCTCTTTCACTCAGCTGGCGTGCTTGGTTTTCCATGCCTTGGTTTCTTCATCTTAAAAATGAGCTCAGTTGCAGTACGCACCTTACAGGAATTGAGTTAATGTATATAAAATGCTTAGGGCAGGGCCTGGTGCCTCATGAGCACTGGTTAAGTGTCGGGTGTTGTTATTCCTCCTCCTCCTCACGCACTCTGCACAGGCATTGTGCCTTCTTATCCCGTGCACTTCTGCTCATGTTGTTAACACCACTCTGCATGCAGGCCCCTCTTTCCGTTTGTCCACAGCCTACTCATCTGTTAGGCCAAGCTTCTGTGTCCTTAAAATCTTCAGAAACCTCTCTGTTATAGGTGTTCTTCTCTTTTCTGATCCCTCATAGTACTTAAGTTTTGTCCTATGTTTTAAAACCAATTATTAGAACGTACATAAAGAAAAGTACACATATCATAAGTGAACAGGTCGCTGAATTATCACAAACTAAACACAGCCGTGTAACCAGCACCCGGATCAAGAAGCAGAACATTTCCTGTACTCTAGCACCTCCACTCGAAAGCATGTTAAATTTCGAGGGCACTTGTCTTACCTTAGTTTCATTCATTTAACAGATGTTTGTCCGAGAGCCTTCCTGTGCTAGATGTTTCTTTATAGAGTCCTATTTTGTCATTACTTTTTCCTGTTGGGAATTCTATCTCAAACGCCCGGGGAGTGTCCAGTGGGCAGAGGTCATGTCAGCAGAATGCCTGGCTCGAGCAGATGCCCAGGAAGTAGATTTTATTGAGTAGATTTTATTTTATTAACCTCTGTGTAATCTTTGGTTTTAGATCTGCCAGAGGGAGCAGTGAAAGGCCTCTGCAAATTATTCTGCTTGACTCTGCATCGATACAGGCGAGTCCCGATCAAAGGCCCAGTGTCCAGAGCAGTTTGTGCAGAAATGTGGTATAGGGTAGTGGTTAGAGCCCAGGCTTTGGAGCCAGACTGCCTGGGTCCTGCGCAAGTTACTGAACCTCTCTGTGCCTCAGTTTCCTCATCTGCAGAACAGGGATGATGCTTTTACCTACCTCATAGGTGGTTGTCAGTAAGAGTCAAGTTCTTGGAACGTTGCTTGCCACGTTGAGTGCTCAGTCTCTATGCTGGCACCGGTCATGTGTGTAAAAGCACTTGGCCTAGTTTGAGGCCTATAGTAAGTGTTCCCTAAAGGTAGATGTTGTGCTTACAGCCTTAAGGCTCATTTGCCCTTATTAGATGCTTCCAGAACTCTCAGATGAGGTAGATTTATCCAGTTACTTCCTAATCCCATCATCTATGACCCACTGGAATACAGTGCAGTCTAATTTTCCTGAGAAAGACCAGGCTTGGCCTAAGCCCCCCACCCCTGCCCCAAGTCCACATGTTCACCTTCCCCTTCTTTCCTCCTCCTAGAGATGCAGCCTCACGCAGGGCTCTGCAGGCAGCAATCCAGCAGTTGGCTGAGGCCCAGCCAGAAGCCACTGCTAAGAACCTTCTGCACTCTCTGCAGTCTTCAGGCATTGGCTCCAAAGCAGGTGTCCCCAGGTAAGAGGTAAAGGTGGTGGCCCACTGGGGATTGGTGGAGTCCTACTCGTGAGAAGCCGGTGCAGATGAGCAGGCGTGAACATGCCTGCCCCTTTCCTCTTTGCAACTCTGAGGGGTGCCGGCAGTCTGCCTTCTGAATGGACGGAGAAGCCAAGATGTCAGGCCCAGCGGAGAAACCACTTTCCTGAGGAACAGGGTTGGGAAACCAGTGGAAGTAAGGCCATTTTAAGGAGAAACCAAATGCCCACTAGGCACTGAATGGAGGAAACCATCCTTTTGATTTATAGTTGTGAGTGCTAAGAGGTGGGAGTTTGGCACTCCTTGTCCTGAGTTGTCATAGATGATTTGTGGGGAACAAGTTTCCAGTTCCAGTTAGGTCAGTGGAGGGTCTTGCATAGCAGGCAAGGCCTTGTGGTGAGCATTCGTCCTCAAGATGAGGCTGCTGCTCTGACCTCATCCCTCCCCTCCCCTCCCCTTTCAGTAAGAGCAGTGGCTCGGCTGCCTTGCTGGCCCTGTCCTGGACCTGCCTACTGGTGCGCATTGTCTTTCCCTCGAGAGCCAAGCGGCAAGGAGACATCTGGAGCAAACTGGTAGGTTCCCCGGGTCTTTGCAGTCGTGCCGGTCAGCTCTTTGCACAGAGTTGGGACATGTTTAAGCACCTTCTCTGGCCAGTGCTCTTAGTGCTGGGTGACCAGGCACTTTGAGTTACCCTGAGGTGTGTGACTTTGGTGGATGGGCATGAGTGCAGCATAATAACATTCGTCTATTTATCAAATATCTTTGAGCTTTCCTGGGTCAGGCATGGTGCTAGGCCCTGGGAATACAGTGATGAGCAAGAGAAACGTGGTCCCTGCCTTCATGGCATGTGAGGAAGACGTGACAGGCCAGAATGGGGAAGACAGGCAGAAAACAAGTAACCCAGAAAATACCAATTCTTTCCTCCCGTTCTATGCCTGCTCCTTCCACATTCCCTATCTTGCCTTTCAGCATGTCTGCTAACCAGAGATGGCCCAATAGGCCAGGTTGGGAGATTCTTTTGAATGTCTAGATATGCTTAGTGGAGGGCAAGAGGGATGGTCTTACGGTTCAGCAAAAAAGGAGTCTGAGGATCTTGGTATGGATTTGACTCTTGGCCATGAGATTTGGCCAGATACCTAATTTCGGAGCCCATTTCCCATTGCTGCAAAAATGGGGAAAAGTACCACTCACCCATCCGCCTCAAAGAGTTGCCATGAAGATGGGCTCAGAAGAGGTGTGAAAGGGCTATAGAAACTTACAGAGGGCTGTGCAGGTAAATGAGGAGTGAGCACCTCTGCCTGACACAGCCAGCTTGTAAGACTTATTGAGGCCTCATCCCTGGGAGCTTATCCAGCATACTTCTGGGGATGACCATAGATTGGCCATCAGCAGTTGATGGAAGGATGAGAACACTGAAACCTCACAGGTAGTGGATATGCTGGAAAACCACCTTCAGAGTGTGGGTTCCATTGTTACCAAAAGGCCTTCTTGTAAGATGGTTTATCATGGGCTCCCTCACTAGCATGTCTCCAATGAATTCTTATAACCGTTATCCAAGGTAAGTCAGTGTGGGTTAGTGAGGGGGAGGGGTCAACCCCGGAGTTGTGTTTATGGGACAGGATGCATCAGGAGCTTGAAACCGTGGTGGTGGTTTCTGTGTCTTGAATCTGGGTTTTTCCTTTGCTCATTGCTGATGTTGACTATACACATAGGAGTAGTTCATTCAGTCCCTTAAGTATTTGTTGAGGGCCCCCTGCGTGTCAGGTGCTGTTCGAGGAGCTGAGGCTGAAACAGGGGACAGGTGAGAAGACCTTAATTTCTCATAGCTTTCAGTTGTGGGGAGAGGGTGGCCACAAACAGGTCCACATATAAATGACAAGGTGTAGAGTCGTGCAGCAGAAAAGCAGGCAGGAGGATAGAGAGAGTGGTTGGACGGTGATGGTGGGAGGAAGGCCTTTGGAGGAGGTACCATTTGAGCAGGGACCTGAAGGATATGAAAGAAAAAACCATGCCCAGATTATGGGTTAGAACGTTCCAGGAAGAAAGAACAGCAATATAGTTCTGAATGTGATATCAGCAAGCTTAAAAAGCTATTTTAATAATAATTTTTAAAAAAAGGTTCAGTATTCAACAGGTGTAGAATGATATACCAGTTTCCTTCCCACCCCTTCCCTAGCCATCTCGGTCCCCCTCTATTACTAGTTTCTTATGTAGTAGAGGTATTCTCTGTGTATATGACTAAATAGACCTTTTTGTACAAGTGGTAGCATACATACAAACTTTTCTTTCGCCTTGTGTTTTTTTTGTTAACTGGATTTAGATTTGTTCCAGAGTATTATATAGAGGTTCTCATTCTTTATGACTGTTTACTAATCCTTTGAGTGGATGTACCACGGTATATATATAACTAGTTCCCTGTTTATGACCACTTATGTTGTTATAGTCTTTTGTTATAAAAAATTGTTGCCATGAATAACTTTGTACATCTGCCATTTTGTACACATGCAAATGGAATTTGGCAGACTTCTTAAGCATGCCTTTTTTCTCAGGGTGGCAGTCCACTGCTCACCAGTGACCTTGGGTGTTCGTGGCACATACAGTCTCTGTGAGGCTTTTTTTTTTTTTTTTTTTTTTTTTTTGCGGTACTCGGGCCTCTCACTGTTGTGGCCTCTCCCGTTGCGGGGAACAGGCTCCGGATGTGCAGGCTCAGCGGCCATGGCTCACGGGCCCAGCCACTCCGCAGCATGTAGGATCTTCCTGGACCAGGGCACGAACCTGTGTCCCCTGCATCGGCAGGCGGACTCTCAACCACTGCGCCACCAGGGAAGCCCTGCGAGCCTTTTTAATTGAGCACCTATTAGGTGCTTCACTCTGGGTTGGATAGTGGGCCCCCCTGCAGGCAGGATCAGCATATCAGTGTTCACTTCTGTATCCACAGTGCCTAGCATAGTGCCTGCCACTTCATCAGCATTCATTGCTTGTAGAATTAATGAAGGAATAGTCAAGGCAGATGAAGAAATATATGAAACAGAATGCTTATCCTTTTCCCACATGGCACTTAACCTTGCTGGAATTATGTATTTATTTGTGTGTTTATTTGTTTAGTATCTTTTTCTCCCTCTGGACTATGAGGTGCATGAAAGCAAGGACCGTGTCTGTCTTATTCTCCAGGTGTTTTCATTGTCTGACTCATAGTAGGTGCTCAACAAATACTTATTAACGAAGTGCTTGAGTGAACAGATGTAATTCCGGGACAGGGTTAAGTGGGGGGGGGGGGGGGGGGGGGGGAGGGAAGAGGATCTGGCTGGAATTGAGTGGGAGAGGCCTGGCGGAGATGACCTCAGGTTCTGGCGGGCCTGACGAAGGTCTTGGGCAGGCTATGAGGGCCATGGGATCTCCGCTCCCATTTTACGTCCGGACCTGAGCCTCCCTGTCCCTGCAGGTAGAGGTGCAGTGCCTGCTCCTGCTGGAGGTGCTAGGCGGCTCCCACAAGCACGCCGTGGATGGTGCTGTGAAGAAGCTCACCAAGCTATGGAAAGAGGTGACAGGAGGCAGCAGGGTGGCGGTCATTTCTTCTTCCGTACCACCTCCACTGCCGTCTGATACACCTGCTTTACCCGTTCCTCTTCAGAACCCGGGACTGGTGGAACAATACTTGTCAGCCATTCTCAGCCTAGAACCCAACCAGAACTATGCAGCCATGCTGGGGCTGCTGGTGCAGTTCTGCACGAGCCACAAGGAGATGGACGTGGTCAATCGGCACAAGGCAAGTGGACTCTCTGGAGGGAAGGAGGGGGAGCTTGTTTTGCCCTGGTGGCCCCCAGCTGCTGGCCTTATCTGAAGTTTGTTGGTTTTCTCACCTGAGACCCCGGCCTTTCATGGTGATATATGAACTTTGAGGAGCTGGAAAGTTTCCCCTCCAGTTGTGGCTTGGGATGGATCCTGCCATAGTTAACGGGATGATGATTTGCCTGTTCATACAGTCATTTATTCACCCACACTGAGCATCTGCCTTGTGCCAAGCTCTGTGCCAGGTGTTGGGGTTGCAGCAGTGCGTGAGGGAGCTGTGATCCCTTCCCGGGCGGGACTGAATCTGAGGAGGCTGCCGTTAGACATATCGTCATCTCATTATCTCTGTGAGACACGCTGCAAAGGAAAAGTGCAAGAGGCTGTGATACTCTGGTTGGGACTTGTCTTAGGCTGTGGGTCAGGGAACACATCTCTAATGAAGGAACTTAAAGGGTGAATAGGTGTTAACAGGTCAAGAGGGGAGGAAGGGCATTTTGGGCAGAGAAAGCAGCGTGTGGGCAGAAATGTAGAGGAGGCAAAGTGCGGTTGGAGGGGCATGTGGGTGTCTGGGTGAAAGAGGGTAGCAGGTAGGCCTGTGAGCCATGCCAAGGACTTGGACTTGCTCCCAGGAGCCATGGAAAGCTGTGGAAGGCTTTTAGATGGGGAATGGAGTGATCACTGGGATCTTCATGCTTGACACCATGACATTTGGGACACTGATTGGTATTTTTTAGAAGCAGTCCCACAAGAGGGATCTCAGAACGTCAGGGTCTAACCAGGTCTCTGTATTCCCTAGAGTGCCCTGCTGGATTTTTATATGAAGAACATCTTGATGAGCAAAGTAAAGCCTCAGAAGTATCTGTTGGTGAGTGTGAGGTGGCCCTTACTCACCTGGGCAAGCTAAATCCCATTTTAAATTCTGTGATTCAGAACCATCCTTTATTCTTGGTCTGTTCCCACGAAGGCTGGGTGCCTGACCCCTTTCTCTTTGTAGGATAACTGTGCCCCTCTACTCCGATACATGTCCCACTCGGAGTTTAAGGATCTGATATTGCCCACCATACAGAAGTCCTTACTGAGGAGTCCAGAGAATGTTCTTGAAAGTAGGTTCCTGCCAAACAGGACGGTGGGAGGGAGGTGAAGTTGCCTGATAAGCCGGGTCCCCACTACTTGGCAGCAGGAAGTGCTTGGGGCGGGGGGAGATGTATTCACTGTTTACCTCATTGGGCCCTTGGGAGAGAGATCAGGGACCCTTTTGAGAGTATGTTGAAAGTAATGGGCCCTCTTGCTGGAAGAATGCACAAAAGTATACCCACTTAAAATACTGCATACATTTTTAGAGGTCTAAGAACCTTCCGGAAACCAGGTTAAGAACCTCTGCTCTAGACAGTTTGACCTTGGTGTGGAGGTGGCACTTGAAACCATAGGATATGAGAGTTGAGTCTCTGTCTCTTTTTATCTTGGTAAGAGGTGTGGTGGAATGTCGGAGGGGCAGTTTTTTGCTGATTGGGATGGGGCAGTATACAGCTTTACAGCAGAGCTGTGGGACAAAGGTGTGACCACCATGTGACCATACAGAGATGAAGAGTGGTCATGTCCTATGTGTCTACACAGCAGGCCTGAGCATTGGCTGGGGAGTCAGGCAGAAACGGGCATTTCCCCTGGAGGCCAACATGATGCGTGCTTTCTGTCCCCCTCAGCTATCTCCAGTCTGTTGGCATCAGTGACTCTCGATCTCAGCCATTATGCCCTGGACATCGTGAAAGGACTGGCTGGTGAGTGTCCCAACCCCTCTCCAGCCCCTGGAATGGCACCTTGGGTTTCGGTTGTACTTATCCCTATTGTACAAAAAGGGGTAGGAGACAGCTCAGTTTAGAAATAAACTACAGTTGTGTAGTTTCTTTCCTGAGATCCTTTATAATGAGAACACAGAGCCAGGATTGAAGAGTTGGGAGCAGGGAAGACAAAGATGAGAGCCTGGCTACTCAGCTCTCGGCAGCTTCTGAGCTGCGGCTCTCCGTGTCCAGGTCAGCTGAAGTCCAACAGCCCCCGCCTGATGGATGAAGCCGTGCTGGCGCTGCAGAACCTGGTCCGCCAGTGCAGTGACTCCTCGGCGATGGAAGCCCTGGCCCGGCACCTGTTTGCTATCCTCGGAGGTGGGCAAGTCCTTCCCGGGCATGCGGATGGCCAAGGTGTGGCCTCTGGCATTCCTTGGGCACTGGGACCTGTTGGGGGCTTGGTGCTCTGAGTTTGCTTGTGTCAAGAATGAACAGAAGCATGTGCAGATCAGTGTGGATGGGGGTGATCTCAGTTTTAAGCATAGGCATTATCGTTTGCATAGGGGGAAAAAATAGAGGGAAATACACCAAAATGTTAATAATATTTTAGGTAGTGGGAACATGGGTGATTTTTAGATGTTGCTTTTATACTTTTTCTATTTGTCACATTTTCTGCAAGAACATATTATTTATTTCTTTAGTTAGAAAAAAAAAAAAAAAAGCCAGTACATGTGATGTTAAGCCCAGCTACATGATAGAAAGGCTGCTTCTGGAATCAGAAACTGTATCTTGATGTCACACACATGACTACCTTATTCACCCCCTTGGGAAATGTGGCAGATGTGAATTTTGAATCTTTGCTATCTCTCCTCTCAGGCTCGGAAGGAAAACTAACTATTGTAGCCCAGAAGATGAGCGTCCTCTCAGGTACAGAATTTCTCCACGGGTAGTAGGAAGTGTAGTAGTGGTAGTGTAACGTAACTGTTAGGTAAGGTGAGTCTGTTGGATCTTGACACCTCTGACAGTTTTGGACATCCCAGTCTGGCCTCCATAAAAGGCAGGACGTCTGATGGGGGATTGAGTGGGGGGGTCAGTCATGGCCAGAGGAGAGGCATGGCTGCTGGGGAGGTGGGCAGTGACAGGAGGACTGGTGTGTTGGCAGTTTTGTGCTGATGAGGGGCTGAGCAGGGAATCCCCTGCCTTCCAGGGATCGGGAGTGTCAGTCATCACGTGGTGGCCGGGCCTTCCAGTCAAGTCCTGAGTGGGACCGTGGCTGAGCTGTTCATCCCCTTCCTCCAGCAAGAAGGTAATTGTGCACCATGGTGAGGGTGCAGCCTGGACCCATCCTTGACCCCCAGTTTTCACAGTTGGAGCCTGCCATGAACCCCTTCTGAGGGCCCTGCTTCCTCTCCCTGAAGCATCACTGCTTCCTCTCCCTTTACTCCTACTTGCTTTCGCATGCAACTGGCAGTGATGTGATGTGGGTCTAAGACATAGGGCTGACTGGACTTCTGCTTCTTGCCCTAGTTCACGAAGGCACCTTGGTGCACGCCACCTCTGTCCTGGCTCTCTGGTGTAACCGGTTCTCCACAGAAGTGCCCAAGAAGCTCACTGAATGGTTCAAGAAAGCCTTCAGCCTTAAAACCTCCACCTCTGCAGTGAGGCACGCCTATCTGCAGTGCATGTTGGTCTGCTTCCGAGGTGAGATGCTTCCCTCACAGAGGTGATCGAGGTGATCTTCAGGGCGTCATCACCGTTCCAGGCTTTCCCTTTCGGTCCAGCTTTTTTTGCATCATTTCCTCCTGAGCCACTGGGAGCATCTAGCTTAGTCATCCATAAAGCCTAGAATCAGAGCCCAGTCTTCACAACAGATTCTGGCTTCTCCTCCTTATCAGACCTTCAGAATACAAAGCTTTATTCAGAGAGGAACCACAACCAGAACCTGTCACTCTGTTTTCTGAAATCATGGAGAAATGTTTCTGATAAGACTGATTTATAAGGTGTAAATTATATAATCTTTACACTGGACCTATTAGAAACAACAACTGCCCTCGCTTCAGTGCTAACAAACCTGTCATTTGGGCCTGAGCATCTACCTCCTTCCCAAGCACAGCGAGGGGAAACTTCAAATCTGTAGGAGCTTGATCCCCAAGGTAAAAATCTCTAATATTGATGTCCACCTCTGAGATGGGCTCATATTTCACTTCAAGTTTAAACTTATGATGACTGGGTTTAAAAAAATGTTTAGGAGACTCCAGAGCTGCCCCTAGAGAGGTGACCCCCTCCTGTACAGTGTCTGTACTTGTGTATTAGTTTGCAGTTTTGCTGCACTGATTGAACTTGATTTTAGATTGAGTTCTAAATAGCCAAGTCTTGGTTTAACCTAGTCTCTTTAGCTTGAGTTGGTTCTGCTTAATACTTTAAAAACAATCATAAAATAAACCTTTAAAATATACATTTCTTGGATTCAAATCCATGGCATCATCCAAATGAAATACTTGTTTCACTGTGAAATACTCTATATACCAATTTAATAATTAAGAAAACATGGGTTGGGACTTCCCTGGTGGTTCAGTGGTTAAGACGCCATGCTCCCAATGTAGGGGGCCCGGATTTGATCCCTGATCGAGGAACTAAGATCCCACATACTGCAGCTAAGCCTGTGCACCGCAATGAAGACCCAGTGCAGCCTAAATAAATTACATACATACATACATACATACATACATACATACACACACATATGTGGGTTTAGCTATAGTTTTAGTAGGTTTCTACTTTTTTTTTTTTTGCGGTACGCGGGCCTCTCACTGCTGTGGCCTCTCCTGTTGCGGAGCACAGGCTCCGGACGCGCAGGCTCAGCGGCCATGGCTCACGGGCGCAGCCACTCCGCGGCATGTGGGATCTTCCCGGACCGGGGCACGAACCCGTGTCCCCGGCATCGGCAGGCGGACTCTCAACCACTGTGCCACCAGGGAAGCCCTCTACTTTTTTTTTTTTGAACAGAGTTTAGTTCATAGGTCAGCAGATTGGTTCTGGTTTTGGGATTTGGGTCTGGAGGTTGTCTGGTGTGGGAGAAGAGCCCCAGAGAGAAATTAGTCAACTTGAGGTTTGCCCTGGCTCTCCCTCAACCAGCTGTGTGGCCTTGGGCAACTCACTTCACCTCTCTTGGTCTGTTTCCTTATCCATCAAGTGAATACCTGGACTATTGGACTAGTAAGGACCCTTCTAGCTCTAGCTTTATGGTTGTAGAGTTTGATATAAGTCCTAGATTTTAATTCCACTTACTTGAGATATTTGAAAGGTAACTGAAGGGTGTTAACCATTCAGACATGGGTGAATAACTCCTTTCTCAAGTAATCTTGCCTCCTTGCGATTGGGGTGTTCTGTAAGGTGCTGGTTCTATCTCCACAGGTGACACACTGTTGCAGGCCCTGGACTTGTTGCCCTTGCTCATCCAGACAGTGGAGAAGGCAGCCTCCCAAAGCACTCAGGTTCCCGTAGTCACCGAAGGGGTCGCTGCTGCCTTGCTGCTCTCAAAGCTTTCGATGGCTGACTCACAGGCTGGTAAGAGTCCAGAGATGTCCAGGATGCTAGCAGACAAGGGCCTCTTTCAGAGTCCTTGGGAGGAGTGCCTTGATATTTAGGATTTTACAGGATTAGCTGGGCCACTTGTCACCTGCAGGGATGAATTTTATCTACACGCCCCTGTCCTGGAGCATTGGAGCAACAGGGCAAAGGAGGACAGTGACAGAGTCCCCTGGCTGCACTCCCGCTGCACAGTGCAGCGCTGAGGCTCATCCCTGCAGATGATAAGTGGGACGTTGTTTCTAATTGGTTATACATTTATAGGGTATAACATTAAAAGCTTCCCCGTAGCCATCCTGTCTCCCAGCCACTAAGTTTCGTGTCTAGAGATGATCAATGTGTAATTGCTGAAACATGCTGGGTGACATACTATACATGCCGTACTGCGTACTGAACACATCTTGGAAAAGATTCCAAAATCAGTACAACAAAAAGAGCTTTCCTTTTTTTGTGGCTACACGGTATTCTGTGTTTGTTTAGTCTACATCCTACTCTGCATGGGGACATAGCTGAACTTATTCCTGTGGTTAGAAATGGAGTTCAGCTCTTTTCATATATATCATTGTGTGCCATCTGACTATATACCAAGGCACTGGGCTACTTCTGTGGCGGGGAGGCAGAACATGACCCTGTTTCAGCAAATTTTAAGCTGCTTTACTCTACTGGGAGAGAGGATATGCAAAAGTTATCTGTTGTTTAAGGCAAAATGTGGCGTAAGAGCAGTTTTGAAGGAGGGATTTCTTTTAGTTTAGGGGTTGGGTGTCAGGAAAAGCTTCATGAAGAAGGGAGCATTTGAACTAGGGCCCTGAGGGCTAGAAGGGTTTTCACTAGCTGGCCCAGTGTGAGTTCAAATGAGGGAAGGGCGGGGAAAGCACCACATGTGGACCTCAAGTAGTTCAGCCTGGCACCTGGAACAGGTGGGAATTCCAGGTGGGAAGCAGCTCATCTGGGTTCCTGTGGGCTGCAGAGAACCACCAAAGCTTTTCCTATAGGCAATGCCACCAGAAGAACAGGTTAGTTCTCGGAACCGGAGGACAGTGAGCTTGGGAGTGACCCGCCCCCGCTGAGGGAGAACTCCTGCCTGCTGCAACAGCGGAGAGTCTGTCAGCAAAGCCAGCCCCCGCAGCTTCAGCATGGTGGGGACTAGCCCTGGCATGTGGGGGGCTGTGTGATAGAGTGACCTTTTGTTTCTTGCAGAGGCCAAACTGAGCAGTTTCTGGCAGCTAATTTTGGATGAGAAGAAGCAGGTTTTCACTTCTGACAAATTCCTGCTCATGGCTTCAGAGGATGGTGAGTCACTACCCCCTTAGTTGAAGTCGAGTTTGGGGCTGAGTCTCTGGTGGGTCTTCAGAGAGGATCCTTCCCTGACTGCCTGTTGTTTTGACCAGACAGCTCAGCAAAAACCTGGAGCAGAGTGATCTGGCCAACAGCTCAGCTTTTGTGGGAATGAATGTACTCCTGTGGGATGTGGAAGGCTAGGGAAATGGGAGGGAAGTGGGAGATTTGTGGAGACAGCACTCTAATAGTTGTGGAGCTGTGATATTAGGTGTAATTATAGTTGACTGGGTAATTGGTGCTGTCGTAGAGGCTTTCGTGCACTGAGAGGCAGCTGAGAAGCTCTGGCGAAGTGTGGCTGGCTCCACCCACACCAGGAGATAGAAGAACTACTGGTTTCTATCTTGGCAGAGAAGGAACAGTTGATCTTTAAACGTATGTTTAAAATTCTAGGTTGCCTTAGAAGTATCTGCCGCTAATTGGTGATTGGAAAAGCCTTTTGACTGACAAATCACAACATTCTCTTAATGAGCTACACCTGTTAGTCACTTCCTGATGTTTAAAAGATGTTTAGCTAATTTTTGAATAGGAGATATATTCACATAATACAAAAAAAAAAAAAAAAAAAGACCCAAGAGAGTCTACACTGAAAGTTATACACTTGCTTTGATCTCTAGCCATACAGTCAGTGTCCCTGGCCGTGGAGAACCAATTTTATCAGCTTCTTGTGTATCTTTGATATTTTATATTTATACCAATAAATGACCTTATGTATCAGTTCTCTGCCTTTTTTACACAAGTGTTAATATTCCTACTGTATGCATTGTGCCGTCTAGATTTGGAAATAATTTCACGTCAGTATATAATGAGCGCTCTCATTCTTTTTTAGAACTGCATAGTAATTTAAAAAAATTGTTTTATTGACGTATAGTTGGATTTACAATGTGTTAATTTCTACTGTACAGCAAAGTGATTCAGTTACACGTAATATACATTCTTTTTCATATTCTGTTATGGTTTATCACAGGATATTGAATATACTTTTGCTTGTTCCAAAATACACGTGTGCCTATGGAGAACAATATGGAGGTTCCTTAAAAAACTAAAAATAGAACTACCACACGACCCAGCAATCCCACTACTGGGCATATACCCTGAGAAAACCATAATTCAAAAAGAGTCGTGTACCACAATGTTCATTGCAGCTCTGTTTACAATAGCCAGGACATGGAAGCAACCTAAGTGTCCATCGACAGATGAATGGATAAAGAAGATGTGGCACATTATATACAATGGAATGTTACTCAGCCATAACCAGAAACGAAATTGAGTTATTTGTAGTGAGGTAGATGGACCTAGAGTCTGTCATACGGAGTAAAGTAAGTCAGGCAGAGAAAAAAAAATACCGTATGCTAACACATATATATGGAATCTAAAAAAAAAAAAAAAAAAGGTTCTGAAGAACCTAGGGGCAGGACAAGAATAAAGGCGCAGATGTAGAGAATGGACTTGAGGAAGTGGGGAGGGGGAAGGGTAAGCTGGGACAAAGAGAGAGTGGCATGGACTTAATATACACTACCAAATGTAAAATAGATAGCTAGTGGGAGGCAGCCGCATAGCACAGGGAGATCAGCTTGGTGCTTTGTGACCACCTAGAGCAGTGGGATAGGGAGTGTGGGAGGAGACGCAAGAGGGAGGAGATACGGGGATATATATATATGTACAGCTGATTCACTTTGTTATAAAGCAGAAACTAGTGCACCATTGTAAAGAAATTATACTCCAATAAAGATGTTAAAAAAAGAATACACGTGTGTAGTTAGCAAAAAAGAAAATTCATTAGATACATGTATATGTGTAACTGAATCACTTTGCTGTACACCTGAAACTAACACAACATTGTTAATCAGCTATACTCCAATATAAAATAAAAACTTAAAAAAAATTCTAGTGAACTGTAACTTTCCCTTTACATTTTGGTGTTCATTTTCCAGCTCTTCCAAGTCCTTTCTGGATGTGTTCTCTATTTTAAAAACACTTGTGCTGTTTCTGTCCCCCCGCCAGCCCTCTGTACCGTGCTGCATCTGACAGAGAGACTCTTCCTTGACCATCCGCACAGACTCACAGGCAACAAAGTTCAGTACGTGGGGCTCGTTTACTTTTCCCCTTTGGCCAAATGACACAAACCCTGACAGGAGCCTGAGACGTGGCGGTGTGTGAGGGGTGGAAGGCTGGCTGTGGAGAGCCCCACACCTGGCCTTACCCCAGGACGCCCTGTCCCTCTGCTGCAGGCAGTACCACCGGGCTCTGGTGGCGGTGCTCCTGAGCCGCACCTGGCACGTGCGCAGGCAGGCCCAGCAGACGGTTCGGAAGCTGCTCTCTGCTCTCGGGGGCTTCAAGCTGGCCTACGGACTCCTGGAGGAGCTGAAGACTGTCCTCAGTTCTCACAAGGTCAGGGCATCTGGGCTGCAGAACTGGGGCTCTCAGACCCCCTTAGCTGACCCTGCTTATGCTGTGGGATTTTAACTAGACTGCTCCTGGGCTGTTCTCACTCACTCAGACTCTGTGTGATGCCAGAATCTTCTGCCCTGGAGTTTGGGTAACACCTTGTTTCATATAATTCCTTTTCCTTTTCAGATGCTTTTCTTTCTTCCCTTGTTTTATGACATGTAGCTCATCCTTTTTATTCTTGAGTAATGGAAAAACACTTCTTTTTTTTTTTTTTTTTTTCTTGCGGTACGCGGACCTCTCACTGCTGTGGCCTCTCCCGTTGCGGAGCACAGGCTCCGGATGCGCAGGCCCAGCGGCCATGGCTCATGGGCCCAGCCGCTCCCCGTCATGTGGGATCCTCCTGGACCGGGGCACGAGCCCGCGTCCCTTGCATCGGCAGGCGGACTCTCACCACTGCGCCACTAGGGAAGCCCGAAAAACACTTCATTTTTAAAGCACTTTATAATTTTTTAAGTGTTTTCTACCCATTGTCCCTTTCAGTTTTTCACAATGCCTTTAAAAGGCTGACAGGCTTACTATGCTTATTTTGTATGAGTTGTCCAGGGTTCCGGTAGCTGAAATGACTTGCTCAGGGTCCCCCAGCCAGTGGGTGGCAGAACTGGGAGTTGACCCGCAAGACCCGGCTCCTAGTTTCAGTGCTCTTTGTGCCCTGTTTCACTGCTTCCCTCCTTCCCTAAGCCTGCTTGAGGGATGTGGGCCAGTGACAGACTTGCAGTCTCAGGGTAGGTCCCCTGGACCAGTGTCTGTTGCCTTCTTTCCCCCTGTGGGCTGTTTTAGGTGCTTCCTTCCAGGCCCATCTCATAACCTGTGGGTCCCAGTGCCGGGCACTGGGTGTCAGTATCCACACCAGCAGGGAGCCCAGAGAACAACATGAATGAGAGGCAGCTGCCTCCCTGGCATCTTCATCTCCTGTGTGCCAGGCCTGCACGGGGCTCTGAGCAGCGGGGCTCATGTGTTGTCTCCCCACAGGTGCTGCCCTTAGAGGCTCTTGTGACCGATGCTGGGGAGGTGACTGAGGCGGGCAAGGCCTACGTTCCTCCGCGGGTCCTGCAGGAGGCTCTGTGCATCATCTCTGGGGTGCCGGGGCTGGAAGGTGATGTCACCAACACAGAACAGCTGGCCCAGGAGATGCTGATCATCTCCCACCACCCGTCCTTAGGTGCGTGCCTGGGGCGGGTATTGGAGGGGCGGGGACTGTGTTGCAGGAGCAGGCCGGGCAGAAGGCCTCAAAGAGCTCCCCTTCCCTTCAGTGGCTGTGCAATCTGGCCTGTGGCCAGCACTTCTTGCCAGGATGAAGATCGATCCGGAAGCCTTCATTACCAGGCACCTGGATCAGATCATTCCCAGGATCACCACACAGAGCCCCCTGAACCAGGTAATTGGTGTGTGAGCTGGTTCTGGTCTCAGGTCAGAGTCCAGACAGGGGAGATTCAGAGAAACAGGTGAAGGTGTGATGAAAAGTGGGTTGAACCCTTGGGTTTCATGTGGCAGAAAATGCAAACTAGTTTGAGCACAAGAGGGAACTTGCTTGTTCCCTCATCTAACTGGTAAGACCCAGGATGTGACTGGACAGGGACTCAGGTGTCTTCAGGACCTTGTAGGTGGTGTATCTCTTGCTCTCTGTCCATCTCTCTGTCTCATCCATCTGTGTCCCATCTCTGCTTTCCACGGTATGGGCTCCATTCTCAGTCTCCCCATTTTAGTAGCAGGATAGCTATTCCAGGCTTCTTGTCCCCCATCAGCTCCAGTGGGAAAAGCTTGCGTTTTCCAGTCATTTCAGCTGGCATGGGGTCTTACTGCCCTGCTTGACCTGACTTGGGTCTTGTGCTTATCCTGAGGCCCATCCTGGTCTGGGTCACGTGCCCACCTCTGGAGAGGGTGGGGTCAGCTCCACCTGAACCACAGAGATTGAGATTGGAAGAGGAATGTGTCCCCCAAATCAGGGTGCTAGTACCAGGTAGGCACAGCTCGCTGAGAAGGCAGGCACACACTATGGTTGTCCACTCCAGTAGGCAGTGCTCAGAAAGAGCAGGCAGTGGCAAGAAGAAGGGGAGCCAATTGCCTGGGGCATTTAGGCCTGGCAGGACCCCTCTCCAGTGCCAGCTGTGGCGCTCACTGACCGTGTCTATGTTTGTCTGGCAGTCTTCCATGAATGCCATGGGCTCCCTCTCCATCCTGTCCCCAGACCGGGTCCTCCCTCAGCTCATCAGCACCATCACCGCTTCTGTGCAGAACCCAGCGCTGTGCCAGGTGACACGGGAGGAGTTTGCTATTATGCAGACCCCTGCCGGGGAGCTGTACGACAAATCCATCATCCAGAGGTGAGCCCCCACTCATGGGCTCAATAGCCCCAAGACTTAGTTTTCTTTTTTTTCTCTTTCCTTTTTTTTTTTAATTAATTAATTTATTTGGCTGCGTCGGGTCTTAGTTGCAGCACGCGGGATCTTTCGTGGCAGCATGCGGGATCTTTCCCTGCGGCACGCACCCTCTTGGTTGCCGCACACGGGCTTCTCTCTAGCTGTGGCACGTGGGCTCTAGAGCGCGTGGGCTCAGTAATTGTGGTGCTTGGGCTCAGTTGCCCCGTGGCATGTGAGATCTTAGTTCCCCAACCAGGGATTGAATTTGCGTCCCCTGCATTGGAAGGTGGATTCTTAACCACTGGACCACCAGAGAAGTGCCTGTCAGATGGAGACTATGTGTCCTTTATAGGGTCTTGTGAGGAGTAAATGAAACAATCTATCTGTTGATTGGAGGAGTGCTTGCTGTGTTCTAGGCACAGTACTTAGGCCTGGGATACAAGAGCATGTAGAGTATCCAGCACTTTCCTGGTGCATATGACTTAAAAACTAGCTGGGGTTTTATGGCTGGTGGGAGGCTGAAGGGCCTGGTGGCTGTTTTGAACCTGGCTGATCACCTGCTCTGGTGTTTCAGTGCCCAGCAGGACAGCATAAAAAAGGCCAACATGAAGCGAGAGAACAAAGCTTACTCCTTCAAGGAGCAGATCATCGAGCTGGAGCTGAAGGAGGTGGGTACATGGAGGCCTCACACACGGGGTGGCCTCAGGTGGGTCTCTTGGGTCATCCTGACCCATGGCACACTCCTCCGACCTCCCCACTGATCCTGGGTCCTCCTGCCACACTCTTTATCTGCCCTTTCTCAGGTAGCTTTCTCTACGCCCAACTCAAGGAAAACAAATCTTTCTCTCTGCTGGCAGTAGTTCATGTATTTCCTCTGCTAAGTGGTGTTGCTTGATTCCATGCCTGTCCCCGCAGCTCCTGGAAGGCCGGGACCTATCTGTCCTCTTGATAGTAGGCATAGGGCCTGGCACAGTGTAGCCGCTGGGGCATCGTGGTTTATCGCTCTATTCGGCAGTGACAGAACTGGTTCTGACAGGAGCAAAGCACACAGGGCTCTTTCCTGTCTCAGAGCCTTTGTTTGCTCCTCCCTCGGTTTTTTGTTTTTTGTTTTTTGTCCTCCCTCAGTCTTTACAAGGCTGGGTTCTTCTTGTCTTTCACGTCTCTGCCCACATATCCCCTTCGCGGAGAGGTGACCCCTCTGCCCACCCTATCCAGAGTAGACCCCGTGCCTCTTCTCATTTGCTATGCATCATATTTATTCCTTTCATAACATTGGTCATGATCTGAAGTCACCTTGTTTATGTATCTGTTTCCCTTTTCGTGGTCTACCTGCACCCACTAGATTGTCAGCTCTGTGAGGATAGAGACTTGGTCTTGTTCTCATGGTCTCCCCAGCATCTAGAACAGTGCCTGGCACCATGTAGGTGCTAAGTAAAGACTTATCAAATGAATGAGTGCTCTCGGTCTTTGCAGGGCTTTAGCTTATACTGGAAGAGAGTGTCTGCAGGGCGGGCTGGCAGGAGGGGAGGCTGAAGCTGCATGGCTACCAGAATACCCTTTTCAGCACCTGGAGGGACTTTTCTTTTCTCTAACGTATAAAGGCCCTTCTTGTGTTTGTTAGTAGAGAATCCAGCAAGAAATCCCCTCTCTACTGCTCTCTCTGTTCTGTAGAAACCAGGTGGCTGTGGACTTGTGGGAGTAGGGGAGGCCACATGGCAGGTTGGGGGGCCAGGTCACAGACATAGAGCTGTCCTGGCGCTGACTGGGGAGCTGAGCGTGCCCTGCTTGGTGGGAGGGAGGGAGTTCCCTTCCCTGGAGATGGATTTGCTTTGCTTGTTCCCTTCAGGAGATAAAGAAGAAGAAAGGCATAAAAGAGGAGGTGCAGCTGACCAGCAAACAGAAGGAGATGCTGCAGGCCCAGCTGGACAAGGAGGCGCAGATCCGGAGGCGGCTGCAGGAGGTAAGCAGTCGCTGCCACCACACGCCTGTGCCACGAGAGTGCTGGGCTGCCTGCTCCTCACTGTCCTGGGGCAGGGCCCCGCTGACTGGCCTTCTGGGGTGACTCTGCTTACAGCTGGACAATGAGCTGGAGGCGGCGCTAGGACTGCTGGACACCATCCTGGCCAAGAACCCGTCCGGCCTGACCCAGTACATCCCTGTCCTGGTCGACTCTTTCCTGCCCTTGTTGAAATCTCCCCTCGCTGCTCCCAGGATCAAGAACCCTTTCCTGTCCTTAGCTGCCTGTGTCATGACCCCTAGGCTCAAGACTTTGGGTTAGTCCTCGTTGGCTGGCTGGCTGTGGGCATGACCCCGGGGCAGGATGGGGGTGGACAGAGGTGCCCCCGAGTGCTCGTGGGGAGGCACGCAGTGACCTAGGCTACTGACCTGTTTTCCTACGGATACAGCCTCAGGCATCTCAAGCAGCGTATCCTTGGGAGCACACAGTGCCGCCTCCTCTCTCCCGTTTTATGTCTGCTGAGTCTTCATTCTGAGGGCCAACTTTTAGATGCTAGTCGGTGATCTTTCTGTAGCAGTGTTTTTTTTTTTTAATAAATTTATCTTATTTATTTATTTATTTTTGGCTGCGTTGGGTCTTCGTTGCTGTGCGCGGGCTTTCTCTAGTTGTGGCGAGTGGGGGCTACTCTTCTTTGCGGTGCGCAGGCTTCTCATTGCAGTGTTTTCTCTTGTTGCAGAGCAAGGGCTCCAGACGCGCGGGCTTCAGTAGTTGTGACGCGTGGGCTTATTTGCTCCGCGGCATGTGGGATCTCCCTAGACCAGGGCTCGAACCCCTGTCCCCTGCATTGGCAGGAGGATTTTTAACCACTGCGCCACCAGGGAAGCCCTGTAGCAGTTTGAAATTCAGTGGCAGTGGGATGGTTTGGTGCCACGTGGCCTGTCTGTGTAGCCCAGAGCTCCTGAGCAGCCACATGACCAGAGGTCTCTGTGGCCTTTAGCTTTCTGTTGGCTGTGGAGAAACAAAGGCCAAGTGGGGTGGCTGGGAATTGTGGAGGCCTCGCTTTATGGGTTGTTTAATGACCTTGAGGGTGAACATACCTTGAGCCTGAGGGGTATGTTCCCTTCAGGGTGAGGCTGGAGTCAGGCAATACACATAGAACCTGCTGGAAGTATTACCTGGCTGGCTGTGCTGTTGCATGGAAGGTGGGAGGACCACATGGATAGAGCTGAATAACTCCCAACTGAATAACCCTTGGGTGGCTCATGCCTCCTCTCAGTGCACTTTTAATTCCTTAGTGTCAGAAGGGTATCTCCTTGCCGGCCTGCCTACCCTTTGGCACTGTTCTGGAGATGAAATGAGAAATTAGGTTGAGGATACTTAGGCAGAGCAGAATTGATTACTATTAAGTCAGAGGGACATGGCATCTCTGCCCTGGGTCCCTGGTTTGCACCTGGGCCAGATTCTGTGTCTTTGCGAGGGTCATCCCCTGCTGGGTCCCTTCTCTTGGACACAGGAACTTTGGTGAGCCACGTGACTCTGCGCCTGCTGAAGCCAGAATGTGCCCTGGATAAGTCATGGTGCCAGGAAGAGCTGTCGGTGGCCGTGAAGAGGGCGGTGACCCTGCTGCACAGTCACACCATCACCAGCAGGGCAGGCAAGGGAGAACCAGGTAAGGGACAGGACGGACAAAGGGCACGAGGCGGTGTGAACCGTGCAGGGATTGCACGAGCTATGGCGCCCCGTACCCTGGGGCTTCCTGAGGCTGTAGCCTCCAGTGAGTCTCTTCCCTCCCTGGCCTTGATTTCCTCATCTGAAAAAGAGGGGATGGACGATTTTTGAGTCTGGTCCCTGGTATTCTGAGTCACTGTGACCCCCACTGAGGGTTTAGTTCTTGCCATTGGAAGCTACTTGTCTGTTTTAACTCTCACATTGTGGAACTGGGCAGTGTCTGGGGTAGGAGCAGGATTGGCTTTAGAACTGGGCTACTGCCTGTCATCCCTCTTGTCATGCCACATGCTTCAGGGTGTCAGGGCCTCCAGCCTTCCCCCGACCCACTTGCCCTGAGGATGGACACTGAGGCAGCCGTGCTCGGGGTCCTGCCCAACCTACAGGATCCATCTGCTTCTTGCTCTCACAGACGCCGCGCCCCTGTCCGCGCCAGCCTTCTCCTTAGTCTTCCCGTTTCTGAAGATGGTGCTGACCGAGATGCCCCACCACAGCAAGGAGGAGGAGGAGCGCGTGGCCCAGATTCTTCAGATCCTCACCGTCCACGCCCAGCTGAGGGCCTCACCCAGCAGCCCGCCAGGGCGTGTGGACGAGGTTGGCCTGGGGAGCTCGGCTCCCTCTCGGCTTGAGGGCGTTGGGGAGGCAGGGGCTTCCGACGCTTCCCGTGAACAATTCTGGGGGGGGAGGTCGTGCAGCATATACATATACCTATAGCAGAAACCATTGGTGAGGAGAACCCAAATGTTCTATTCAGTGTGGTTGTCAAGACCTCACAGAAGCTTATGGGTCTCTTGTGTCTGATAGTTTCTGACCCAAAGAAGTTGAAGGATTTTGTATTAATTTATTGTTTTGTTTCTAACTCAGAAGATAGTTCTGATCACTCTCTCTCCCTTTGACTTATGATTGTGAGACTGGAGCTCATTCATTGAGGAGTTTTCTTTTTAATAGATTATGTTCTAAAAATTTGCCAAAGTAATGCATGTGTAAGATTCCAACAGTACAGAAGCAAAAAGAGAAATGCCACTCCCTAGAGGTAACTGTTGCTAACAGTTTGGCCTATACCCTTGTGGACTTTTTTTTTTTTTAAGCACATTCAAAACTCATACCCACAAACACAGTAAAGCAAAAATGGATTGCACTGCTTCTTTCATGGGACAATATTCTGTGGGTCTCCTCCGGTGTCTGGATCCATGTGATCCACGTCACATGGATCTAATTTTACAGGCTGCATGGGGTTCTATGCTGTGGGTTCACCATGGTTTAGTTAACTTTTTACTTGTTGATTGACATTTTAAGGTTGTTTCTAACGTTTCCATATTTTGAACATCGCTGTGGTGTGCCCCCTTGTACATTTATGTCCCTTGCACACTGTGAACATTTCTATAGGACAGATTCTTGGGCATGGAATTGTTAGGTTCTGTGACATGTTCTGAGCTATACCCTCACTGAGCGTTTTCTTTTCTCCAATCCTAATACAACCTCACGTAGTGGTAATCTTGCCAACGATGGGTGAAAGAATGGTGTAATGTTTTATTTCACATTTTTTTACTTTACTTGTAAAGTTCAGTATCTCTTCATATGTTTATGGGCCACCTGTATTTCATATTCTGTGAGTTTCAACCAAGGTTAAGAGTTTATTTATTTTTAGTCCCTGAAGATCTGGTTGACTGGGGTTGGCTCCTGTGGATTGAGTTGTAAACCTGACAGGGTTTCTACAGTGGAGTCAGCAGTATGACCCAGAATGTTCCCCTGTGGGTAAGAGGGTGCTGCTTCATGTGCCACCGGACTTGGTTACAGACCTTCCCTGGAGCTTCACCCTGACTTACCTTCTGTTCTCTCTTAGAATGGCCCAGAGTTGCTGCCTCGTGTGGCCATGCTGCGCCTTCTGACTTGGGTGATCGGCACAGGCTCTCCCCAACTGCAGGTGATCTGGTTCCCAGTTGGCTTTTGCTGTGACTCAGTTCATGACCCCAACCTCAGGTTCTAGTTCTTCTCTCAGCCCTCAGTTCTGGCCTTGGGCAGAAGGGCTGCTTTTGAGAGCCAGCCTGACTGTTCTCAGCTGGTTAGGGGTTTTGCTTGGGTCCTGCCACTGGCCTTGGCCTGGCGCTGGGGTCTGAGCCCTAGTACGGCTGTGGGGTGGGCGTTCTTAGTTCAGATTCCTCCCTGGGCCCCTCAGCCCATCACCTGGCTCCCCTGCCTGGCCCCATAGTAGGAAAAAAAATTTGTGGAACTGAGCCCAGCGGATGGATGTCTTCCTCAGGTTCTGGCTTCAGACGCCCTGACCACCCTGTGTGCCAGCAGCAGTGGCGAGGATGGCTGTGCCTTTGCAGAGCAGGAGGAGGTGGACGTGCTGCTCTGCGCCTTGCTGTCCCCCTGTGCTAGTGTGCGGGACACTGCGCTCCGGGTGCGTGCCCACTCCCTCTTGGGGCTACCTTGGCGTCCTTTGTCCCTCAGTGTCCCTGTTCGAGCTGCCCTGATGGGAGATGCCGCACATATGCACCAGCGTGTCCTGGAGGCAAAGAGAAGAGGTCACGGAGTGTGGTTTGGGGTCATTCTAGGAATTGGAACAGCTAAGCAGTTGTCATGTATCACTGCCTATTTTTTTCTTCAACTCGGAAGACTTCACCTAATTTCTAAAACGGAATGTGGATCTTGGTACTTTTATAGACAGATATAACTCACAGGATTGGTTCATTTCTTCAACCTACTACCTTATACTTGCTTTCTCTTGGTGCTTTGGGACCCAAAACTAAAGGATCCCCTTGGAGTATGAGACATTGATTCCCAGATGCCAGACTGCAGGCTCCTGCTATTGCTCTGTGACAGAGTTTTCACTGGTCCTTGGTAAAAATTTGAAAAACAATGGCAATGTGGCAGATAGTTCTTAAAACAAAGGGAATGTCGTTTTTCTGAGGTTTTGTCTGACTTGTGTGTTTAGAGTTAAATTTTTAAATTTTATGTTAGAAAAGATTCTACCGCTATATGCCATCATTTCATGAAAGAAAAGCTCTTTGAAGAGCAGCTAATGAGCTGAACTGACTCATGGCACTCCCTAACCTGTGCTGTCCAGTGGAATGTTCTGCAGGGCTGGAAATATACATCTGTGCTGTCCAGTGTGGTAGCCACCAGCCAGCGTATGGCTGTTGAGCACTTGAAATGTGGCTGGTGCAGCTGAAAAAGTTAGAGTTCGTTTTAAATGATTTCACTGTGGAGACCCACGTGCGGCTAGTGGCTACGTCTTGGACGGTTCAGCCCTAGCGGGAGGCAGGGTGGTGGGGGGGGGCAGGTCAGAGGCTCTTCCCAAAGGTCATGCCTCACACGGTGTGGTCCCACCCCCTCTCAGGGGCTGTTGGAACTTCACATGGTATTGCCAGCGCCTGATACTGATGAGAAGAATGGCCTGAACCTTCTGCGGAGGCTCTGGGTGGTCAAGTTTGACAAGGAGGAGGAGATCCGGAAGCTGGCAGAGAGGTGAGAGCCGTCGGAAGGCTGGTTTTCCTGCTCTATTCTCTTTCCCCTCATGAAATAACTGGACCCAGCGTGCTCAGCCTACAGAGGGAAAAAGGGTCGGGTGGTCGGGTTTGGCAGGGCCCGTGCTGCAGATCCTTGTCTGACCAGCTCCGCCTTTGGTCTGCTACAGGCTCTGGTCAACCATGGGCCTAGATCTGCAGCCAGACCTCTGCTCCTTGCTCATCGACGACGTCATCTATCACGAGGCAGCTGTGAGACAGGCCGGGGCCGAAGCCCTCTCCCAAGCAGTGGCGCGTTACCAGCGGCAGGCGGCAGAGGTTATGGGCAGGCTTATGGAGATTTACCAGGAGAAGCTCTATGTGAGTCGTCTGTGCACCGCGATGCAGTCTGGGTGTGTAAGGGTGGGTTGGACCATTTTCAACCTCCCACCTGCTCCAAACAGGAGCCATACTGTGGCTCAGAGTGGCTTGTGCTTAATCTCCCGTCTCACCTGGGTCATTGGCTTTATTGGAGAGAGCACTGCAGTGCATTGATCAACCTGTCTGTTGCAGCGGCCGCCCCCGGTTCTGGATGCTTTGGGACGAGTTATCTCAGAATCTCCTCCAGATCAGTGGGAAGCCAGGTATAACAGTTGCTTCAGCCTTGTACCACTCAGTGCTTTCTGAGGTGTGGCAGGTTGGCTGGGCTGGGTGCTGTGAAGAGGCAGCATGGGATAATGGATCAGCGGAGGGAAACAGCAAGACCTCCCTCTGAGTCAGAGACCTGAGTTCAAGTTCTGGCTCTTCCTGGCTAGCTAGACGACATGTTTCTCCTTTCCTCCGAGGGACTCTGTTTCTGTAGAGGTCCCTGGGCCCCTCCTTACTGCTGTAGCTGAAAGAATAATAGTACTTAGCCTTTGTAGGGTATGTCCACTTCTGAATGCCTTTGCATCTGGTTCCTTCACCTCCCTTTCCTCCTCCCCTGGAGGGAGAGGGGTAGGCGATGCACTCACACATGGGGAAACAGAGGCAGAGCTGGTCCCCTCCCCAAGGTCACCCTGTAGGAGGTAAACTCTGGACAGATAGGAGGTCTCTGTTTTACAAGTGGGCCGTTGCCAAACCAGTGGGCACAGCAGTGGGTAAGCACAGGGCATTGGGCTCTGTGTTGTGCTCTGCCCCTGAAGCAGTGTTTGCTGTTGGCAGGCTCACTCTCCTAGTGACATACTGGGATAGGTGCCACCAGCAGGGGAGGAGGCCTCTGGCTTGCCCTTGCCCCCCTGACGTGCTCCCCCTTCTTTGCTAGGTGTGGCTTGGCTTTGGCCCTGAACAAGCTCTCCCAGTGTTTGGACAGTTCTCAGGTGAAGCCACTCTTTCAATTTTTTGTCCCTGATGCCCTCAACGACCGAAACCCAGATGTCCGGAAGTGCATGTTAGATGCAGCCCTTGAGACGCTCAACACGCATGGGAAGGTAAAAGATTTCAGCTAGCTGAGGAGGTGGGGAGAAGGCTGGGCCAAGGTGGGCTGAGCAGTGGTGCCACAGGGATGCTGAGTGCTCGAAATCCTGGCAGGGCACTAGCCCCCGTGGAAAATTCCATTTGTATTTCTTTTGAGTCATAAAGAACCCCCCAAAAGGGTGTTAAATTCTTGTAAGTCTGCTGCAGTCCTGCCAGAAAACTGGGAAACCCGCTGGCATTGCTGGCTAGCTTGTTAGGATGCCTGTCCCAGAGCCAGACTTGGGCTTGGTCCTGGGGCAGAGACCGTCATCCCCAGGCACAGCCTATGGGCTGATGTGAGGCTCCAGGAGCTCTTGGCTTTCCAGGAGAACGTCAACTCGCTGCTGCCGGTGTTTGAGGAGTTCCTGAAGAACGCACCCAATGATGCCAGCTATGATGCTGTGCGGCAGAGCGTGGTGGTCCTGATGGGCTCTCTAGCCAAGCACCTGGAAAAGAGCGACCCCAAAGTGAAGCCTATTGTCGCCAAGCTCATCGCCGCTCTCTCCACCCCCTCCCAACAGGTACCTGCCCCCTGGCCTGGGGCCCCAACTGTGGGTGGGCAGTGGGACGCTGGGACAGAGTCGGGTATCAGGGTGCAGAAGGCCCAGTTCTCTGCGAGGAGTCATCTCGTCTCGGGACAGCCTGGTTTATAGTCAGGAATACTCACCTCTGGAGGGGGAGTTAGTTTGTTACTTTGTTCTAGTAGACCTCTTAGATGTTTTCATTTTTTTCTACTCATTTTCTAAGAGTCATTTTTTGCATTTAGAGTAAACCTGTCCCTGGGGATACAGAGGTTTAAAAAAAAAAAAGAATCGTTCTTGATGTGTTAGCCTTTTCCTGATCCTCTCCCTGTGTTAGTTATATGTTTTGGGGGCCTTGTGATGCAGCCTCCAAGCCACAGTGCAAAGGATTTTTTTTTTCTCTTATTTAAAAAACACATTTACATGTATTTTCTGTTATTTGCATTTCGGACAACCCAGAGTGTCCTCCTCAAAGGCACAGTTGAAAACCACAGGTTTACTGAATTGTGGTCAAATAGTCTGTCAGAGTACCTGGCTTCCCAAGCTTCCTGCCCAGGCCCCTGGCTGCAGACTGCCTCGCTGCCCTGGTCGGGCTTCATGAGCTGTGGCTGGAAGACGATTGACAGCATCTTTTGGGACTGCTTGATTTGGACCTGGCCCTGTAAGGCCCAGCCCCATTTCCCTGACTGGCAAATTTGAAAACTGAGAGACTTGGGCTGTTTTTAAGGAGGCACAGTAGCATGCTTCTCTCTGGATCTTTCTCTGTGAGTGGGTTTAATCTTCCTGAGGTTTTACCCCACCTGCCCAGGCCTAGGTTCTCTCTTCAGACCAGAAATAGCACTGTAATGGCTGATGCTCTCCTGGCTAACAGATGTAGCGTGCACCCTGGCGGAATGTGGGCCAGGCATGAGCTTGTACCACCATCTGCCTTTCCGATGCTCTGTGTGGTCTGACAGGCGGTGGCTGAGATGGGGCTGGGGGACGTCTAGGGGTGAGGTGCTGCGGAAGACTGCATCGGCTGCCAGGGCCTGGCTGTGGTTGAGCTGCAGCACTGACGCGGCGGGCCCCTCCCCCAGGTCCAGGAATCCGTGGCCAGCTGCTTGCCGCCCCTCGTCCCCGCCATCAAGGAGGATGCTGGAGGGATGATCCAGAGGCTGATGCAGCAGCTGCTGGAGTCAGACAAGTACGCTGAGCGCAAAGGGGCTGCTTACGGGCTGGCGGGCCTGGTAAAGGGCCTGGGCATCCTGTCGCTGAAGCAGCAGGAGATGATGGCTGCGCTGACTGATGCCATCCAGGACAAGAAGAACTTCCGCCGCCGAGAGGGTGAGTGTCTCCAAGCTCGGTGCCGCCCAGCGTGGGAGGTCAGTCCCCATGGCTGCCAGAGGAGGGAATCTGGCTTTTCCTCCCCTGCTGAAGGCTGGCGTTTGTGTGTGTGCTGCAGGGGGGGCGGGGCAGCTGTCTGTGAGCCATTCCATCCCATCCTTGCTGATGCGGCCCGGACTTCCCTTTTTTCTAACTCAGCAACACCCTCAGCTGAGAGAGACTTGCCATTCTAGCTGTTAGTGCTCCCTGTTCTCACCTCCTTTCTGCTCAGGGGAGGCAGAGGGGCTGCTCCCTCACGGGGCAGCCACTTTAGTCCCACAGCTGCCCTGAGTGTTTCCAGAGGGTGAGGAGGTGGTCGGGAGCTTGTCCTGTGGCTGCCCCGAGAGGACATCCTGTTCCCAGCCGTCCTGCCTTCTCCCCCAGGAGCGCTCTTTGCCTTCGAGATGCTATGCACCATGCTGGGGAAGCTCTTCGAGCCGTACGTGGTTCATGTGCTGCCCCATCTGCTGCTGTGCTTCGGAGATGGGAACCAGTACGTGCGTGAGGTAAGTCCTGAGGCTGCACTTGGGAATGGCTGGCAGTGGTTCGAGGCCCCTGCTGCTGGCAAGCCCTCTGCCCGCATCTTGGACACTGGTTACTGGTACGGACTCCTCTGGTTCCCAGTGAAGTACTGAAGCCCTGTGAGGTGAGAAACCATGTTTCTCCTGCTCAGCTGTCTCTGCGGGCCTGGGCACAGGGTCTGACGCAGTAGACCCCCCAGTGAGCATTGGTCACCAGGAGAACCCTCGGTCCAGCATCAGGCCTTGACCCTTGCGTAGCCGAGGAGGCCCCTGAACATCTTTTCTCCTCCCTTGAGGCTGCAGATGACTGTGCCAAGGCTGTGATGAGCAACCTGAGTGCTCATGGGGTGAAGCTGGTGCTCCCCTCCTTATTGGCTGCCCTGGAGGAGGAATCCTGGAGGACCAAAGCCGGTAAGGCTGCTCCCTCCCTCCCTCCCTCAACTTCCTGTTCTGAAAACTGCCCTTACAGGGGTCCAGAGCCACAGCTCTTGTGCTGTGTGTGCTCCCCAGCCCAGGGATGAGGCCAAGACTCTGGTTAGGCAGCTCATTCCTTTATTAGTTTGTTGCTTTCTTGCAAAGAACAGGCCTCTCACAGGAGCCACAGACCTAAGTCAGGAAATCACAGAGCTTTAAGGCTTGTCTGTGGCTAGGTCTGTGATTTTAAAGCCTTTCCCTCCCACCATTAAACCGCCTTTTTTTTTTTTTTTTTTTTAAAGAATCAAATTTTATTTTTGGTGGCGTTGGGTCTTTGTTGCTGCGCGTGGGCTTTCTCTAGTTGCGGCAAGCGGGGGCTATTCTTCATTGCAGTGCGTGGGCTTCTCACACGGTGGCTTCTCTTGTTGTGGAGCACGGGCTCTAGGTGCGTGGGCTTCAGTAGTTGTGGCACGCGGGCTCAGTAGTTGTGGCTCGCGGGCTCTAGAGTGCAGGCTCAGTAGTCATGGCACACGGGGCGGGCTTAGTTGCTCCGCGGCATGTGGGACCTTCCCGGACCAGAGGTTGAACCCGTGCCCCCTGCGTTGGCAGGCAGATTCTTTAACCACTGTGCCACCAGGGAAGTCCCGAAACCCCTTTTTAAAAAATGTAATCTTATTTGGAATCCTAATTTGTAAAATAGAGTTGCTCAGGTTTGGGGAGGGTCAGCATCGGGGCTTCCTCCTCAGTCCTTCAGGCTTCCCCCTACATCTTGAAAAATCACAATCTTAATCAGTCTCCTCATTTGTGGATGAGGAGACTGAGGCCAGAGAAATTCAGTGAATTGACCTTGGATCACTGTCACCTCTAAGCCAGGTCTGGCCACTCTCCCCAATACTGCCCAGCCTCTCGCCCAGGCTCAGCAGGCCTCAGGAGCATTTTGCTCGCTTGACTGGAGCCCGGCCCTGTGCCCTCTTCCCGGGACTGCTGGAGCAGTCTGCAGAGGAGCAGGCCGCGTGTCCCTTGCCCGGGCAGCCAGCCCAGGCGACTTGCCAACCTGTGCTCAGTGATTTCATGCTGGGCGTGTGTCTGCCGTCTGCAGGGTCGGTGGAATTGCTTGGGGCGATGGCGTACTGTGCTCCTAAGCAGCTGTCGTCCTGCCTGCCCAACATCGTGCCCAAGCTCACAGAGGTGCTCACCGACTCCCACGTCAAAGTGCAGAAGGCCGGACAGCAGGCGCTCAGGCAAATTGGCTCCGTCATCAGGAACCCGGAGATCCTGGGTACGCCTCTCCCACGAGGGCACTGGCCCCGGTTCCTCCTCCTATCCCTGGACACTGCAGGGAACATGCACACATTCAGCTTAGGCCCTCTGAGGACAGATATGTTCACATTGAGGCAACCTCTAAATTTGGGGGAGCCCTTTTCCTACGATAATAAGTGGAAAGTAGTTTGGAAGTGGTCTGTTTTCCTGTTGGTCTGGAGCAGTCATTGACTGCTCAGGTAGGGAAACTGAGTTGTTGGCCCAGAAATAGCTTGACTCTAAGGGAGCCTTGAGGTCAACAGATAAATGACAAGCTCTGGACCACATCTGCATCATCCAAAGTGTTAGGTTTTGGGGAACTTTTCTATTCTCTCTCATTCCAGGAGGCCTGTGATAGAGGGAAGGTTAGGGAGCTTACTTTTTAGTGTGGTTATTTCTTGAGTAATTAGGGAAAGATTGATTTCTAGAGACAAACCCCAGCCAGCTACCTTGACCAGTACTGTACTTGTTAATTTTTAAGCTTCAGCATAGAACATCGGTACCCATTCAGTGCCTTTCAGCCTGAGTATTTCCAGACTTGTTTTCATTCAGAAAATGATGGGTTTTTGTTTTTGTTTTTTACGGGATGAATAGGTAGATGTGGATTTTGTTGTTGTTTACAATGTCCAACACCCCTGGGGATTTCTAAGGCCCAGAATAGTCTCACCTCTATCAAATGAATGCCTTCATTTTCAGAATCCAGCCTGGGGCCTTTTTTTTTTAAATTGACTAGTTTGTATAATGTAAAATTCACTTCTCAAAAATGTACAACTTAGTGGTTTTTAGCATATTCACAAAATTATGTAAGTATCACCGCTGTTTAGTTCCGGGGCATTTTCATCATCTCAGAAAGGAACCCCACACCCACCCATTAGCATTCACTCCTCATTTCCCCTCCTGCCTCTAGCCCCTGACAACCACTAATCTATTTTCTGTCTCCGAGTTTGCCTATTCTGCACACTTCACGTAAATGGCATCATACAGTGTGTGGCCTTTTATGTCTAGCTTCTTGCATTTAGCATTATGTTTTCAAGGTTCATCCACACTGTAGCATGTATCAGTACTTCTTTCCTTTTATGGCCCAATAATGTATTCCAATGAATGAGTATACCACATTTTGTTTATCCATTCATCAATTGGTAGATGTTTGGGTCGTTTCCACTTTTTGGCTATTAATGTTGCTATGAAAGTCTGTATCCAAGGGTTTTTTTTTTTTTTCCCTGTAGGCATGATTTCAGTTCTCTTGGTTAGATACCTAGGAATGGAATCGCTGGGTCATGTGGTAACTGTTTACCTTTTTGAGGAAGTGCTAGACTGTTACCCCACGCGGCTGTACCATTTGACATTCCCGGCAGCAGTGTATGCGAGTTCCAGTTGCCACCTCTGTTATTGTCTGTCTTTTTGGTTACAGCCATCCTAGTGGGTGTGAAGTGGCATCTCATTGTGGTTTTGATTTGCATTTCCCTAATGACTAATGATGTGGAACATGTTTTCATGTGCTTATTTTTCATTTGCATTTCTTTGGAAAACTGTTCAAATCCTTTGCCCATTTTTTAACTGGGTTATTAGGTTTTTTTGTGTTTTGTTTTCTGTTGTTTTTTTTTTTTGGTCTGCGTGCTTGGCTTGCGTGATCTTAGTCGCTTGACCAGGGATTGAACATGGGTCCTGGCAGTGAAAGCACCGAGTCCTAACCACTGGACCGCCAGGGAATTCCCTTAAAAGTCTTGACCAGCATGTGTCTTTGTAGTTGTTGAATTCCCTGGGTTTGTGGAAAAGATAAGCTAGGTATTCCTCTTGGAATTCCTTCTGCTGGGCTGATGGTGCTGAACTTTTGAGAGCTTGTTGTACCTGGGCTTAGCTGCTCTGAGTATTGTGTGCTTCACTCCCACCACTGGTTCAGGGGCCTTTGGTGTCTCCAAACAGTTTTTTCACAAAACCACTTTGGGTTGCTGCTTCCAGAATAAGATCCATGTTGTCCAAGTAGCTCTTCCACGGAGGCCCAGCACTGAGGCTGCAGCTCAGTGCCATTGAAGCTAGCCCACAGGTGCCCCACCAGACCACAACTGTGCAGTGCAAAGGGGTGATGGCTGCCGTCCCCACACCGCTTCCTCTTGGGGAGCAAGAATAGAATTGCTCTTTGCAGACAGGCTGGCTTCCTCAGTTGGCGATTCACGGGGCTCTAGGGAGGGGTGACCTTGGACTCCCTTCTCTTTTGGCTCCCTCTAGTGCTGGGGATCCAGCAGATTTGCCACACCATAGACTTGTACAAAGCAGCCTCTCTCTTGTTTGGACATGCAGCCATTGCCCCAGTCCTGCTGGATGCCCTGACGGACCCCTCTCGGAAGACCCAGAAGTGCTTGCAGACCTTGCTGGATACCAAGTTTGTCCACTTCATTGATGCCCCGTCCCTGGCCCTCATCATGCCCATTGTCCAGAGAGCCTTCCAGGACCGTTCCACGGACACACGGAAGATGGCAGCCCAGATCATTGGCAACATGTACTCCCTGACAGACCAGAAGGTATCAGCCTATCTGGGGCTCGTACAGGACAGATCAATGGATGCTGGTTTAGGGCACAGAGTCCCTACTGACAGTAGACACAGGAGAGCTATGAGCATTTGACCCCTGATTATATTTGTGGGGAGAAATGGACCATTTGCAGGTGGAGGGTAGAAATCTAGGCTCTCTGGGCATCTTCCAGAACATAGCGATACAAGTCCTTACTAGCTCAGACCCCAGGTGAGGCCTGTCCCACTGGGCTCCTTTTATAGATTGACAGGGAGGAAAGGTCCAGCCTTGCCTTTGACGACCTTTCAGGAGTGGTGGGAAACCGGCTGCTGCTTTGACTGCTTGTGGTGTTTTCTTGTTGAAAGCATTTGCTTCTGTAAGCCTCTCAGAGGAAATTAGCCTAGTTTGGGAGATTGACTTTGTTTGTTTACTTGCTCCTAGGGGCTTGGATGTGTGATCTCACTACCACAGCTCTGCTTTGCTTGCTGAGGCTATGGGCACAAGAGATAAAGTGGGAAAGTTAGTCAATCCTAGGAAATTTGGGATAGTTGGAAAACCAAAAAATTTTATCCATAGCCCTCCAAAAGCTAAAATAATTATTGTTAATGTTTTTAAATTACATGTAAAAAAATGATATTTCCAAACATAAATGTATTTCCAAGTTATAGCAAGTTATTCATAAAACTGAGTTTTTAATAGTTATGTAATATTCCAACGAGTTTATATATCATAACTTATATAATTCTATTGTTGGTCATACAGTGTCCAAGGTTTTTTGCTATTTTAAATGATGCTGCAGTGAACATAAGGCATTTTCTATATTTAAAACTGTTTCTGAAAGCTGAATGCCGTATCAAGAGACATAAACCTTTTAAGGTGAAGAGAGTGAAAAGATGATAATGCAATTCTGAAAGGAGTGCCAAAAGAATTTCCTAGGTTCCCGAGTCTGGGCAGCCCTTGGTCCCAGGAGGAGGAAGAGCATTGAACTGCATCTGGGGGCTCACTCAACCTCTTGAGGATGGGCCTGGGGTCCCTCGTAGGTTTCCCTGAGCAATCACACGGGCCTTCAAGGAACCGGTGGGAGTGATGGGGGTTCTTTGCCAGTGACAAGCACCCCTGTGAGCGCTCCTAGTCAGCAGAATGGTGTGGTCAGGGTCCACCGTGAAGCAGGGCTGGAGAAAGCCGGAATTGGGCCTCCCCTGAGCCACCTCTTCTGTTATCGCAGGACTTGGCTCCTTACCTGCCAAGCGTGACGCCTGGTCTGAAAGCTTCTCTTTTGGACCCTGTACCTGAGGTGAGTCTGGGAGGAGAGGGGGCAGGAGTTCGTTATTTTAGCCCAGTCCCAGAAAATTGATTCCTAAGAATTCCCTGTAAGCTGCATTTGCGTCTGTCTGGTAAAGGGAAGGAGACCCTAGGGCACCCCGCCTTGCTCCTGCATGGTCACCTGGTCTTGAGCCACATCTCCTCACCATCCCTGCTCTTGGTTACCTGACAGGTGCGGACGGTGTCTGCAAAGGCCCTTGGAGCCATGGTGAAGGGCATGGGGGAGTCATGCTTTGAGGACTTGCTGCCGTGGCTGATGGAGACACTGACCTATGAGCAGAGCTCTGTGGATCGCTCAGGCGCTGCGCAGGGTGAGGCAGGGCGGGCCCAGGGGCCAGACCGGCAGTGCCCTCTGGGGACCCTTAGATCTGATGGGCTCATTCTGTCCTTTTCTTGCAGGGTTGGCCGAGGTCATGGCTGGCTTGGGGGTGGAGAAGTTGGAGAAGCTGATGCCAGAAATTGTGGCTACAGCCAGCAAAGTGGACATTGCACCCCACGTCCGAGATGGCTATATCATGATGTTCAACTACCTGCCCATCACCTTCGGGGACAAGTTCACTCCTTATGTGGGACCCATCATCCCCTGTATCCTCAAAGTAGGCACCAGCGACAATGCTGAGGATAGAATTACTGAGGAGGGCAGGACACATGCGCTCTCCCAGAGAGCTAGGGCTCCCCGTCAATTGGGGCTGGGTGGCAGGAGTCCTCATCCTGCTCTTCAGGGAGTCCCATTTCCTCTTAGGTTTGGGTGCCTAGGGGGAGGCAGTTCTGGCTGACCCACCCTCTGTGTGCACAGGCTCTTGCTGATGAGAACGAGTTTGTGCGTGATACTGCTCTGCGTGCGGGCCAGCGGGTCATCTCCATGTACGCCGAGACGGCCATAGCCCTGCTGCTGCCCCAGCTGGAGCAAGGCCTCTTTGACGACCTCTGGAGAATAAGGTGAGAACTCAGGCGGAAAGAGCCAGTGGCCATAGTTCTGTGTTTGGGGAACTGAGAAATGAAAAGCAAAATGTTGCAAAAAACTCTCAATTTTTCCAGACCCTCACTTTTAACCATTTTGTAACTCCAGTATCCCATAGCAGTGTCTTCCATTCTAATTCTCTTCTAAAAAGTTTTCTCTATTCAGTCCTTCAGTTTGTGTCAAAATTTTAAATGTGAATGCTTTTTAATCTGAAAATTCTACTTCTAGGATTTTATTGCAAGGACATATTTAGTCAAGTGCTTAAAGATGTATTTAGAAGGATGTTTGTTGTGGTATTGTTTATCATTTGAAAAACTGAAGGTAGGTTTACAAAAGTCATCGCACATCCACACCATGAACTTTGATTTGGCCATTACAAAGAATGGCATAAGGACTATGTCAGCTGACACAGAAAGCTCCTCGACCTATTGTTGATGGAAAGGTGCGGGCCGTGGCCTGGTGTATGTGGTGCAGGCCCACTTCACACATGGTATGTGTGGGAGTGTGATGTGTACAAGGGTGTCACTGGAGTGTCAGAGTGGTTGCCTGGGTGCTGGGAGTCTGGGTGATTGTTTACACTCTCTTTATATTTTTTTTGTATTGTTTGAATTTTCAGTTTCAATATGATATTTCTGTAATCATTAAAAACAATAAATCTGGGCTTCCCTGGTGGCGCAGTGGTTGAGAGTCCGCCTGCCGATGCAGGGGACATGGGTTCGTGCCCCGGTCCGGGAAGATCCCACATGCCGCGGGGTGGCTGGGCCCGTGAGCCATGGCCGCTGAGCCTGCGCGTCCGGAGCCTGTGCTCCGCAACGGGAGAGGCCACAGCAGTGAGAGGCCCGCGTATCGCCAAAAAAACAACAACAACAATAAATCTGATTTAATTTGAAGAGAAACAAAAGTTTATCCTTCTAGGCCTCTCCTTATGTCTGTAGCTCTGATGATCCACATTCCTGGTTTCTTGTTAATACTTCCCTCTGTGCTCTCTTCTCTCTTTTTAATAACTTTATTATAGAAATTTTTGTATCTGCTTTTAAAAAATGTCTGTCCTTTTTTATTATTAAAGTAATGTTCATTAGTAGATAACTTGGAAGGAACATATGTGGGAGACTATAAAGAAATGAGTATCGTCTGTGACCTCTCCTGTTCTAAGAGAACCGCCATGAGTGTTTTGGGTACATTTCCTTCTGTTCTCTTTTCTGTGCAGTGGCTTGGTTGTGCACTGAGACATCCTCCTGTGACTGTGTGACTCTGTTCTTGGCCTCCTCAGGTTCAGCTCTGTTCAGCTCCTTGGGGATCTCCTGTTCCACATCTCAGGAGTCACAGGGAAGATGACCACAGAAACTGCCTCTGAAGATGATAACTTTGGAACTGCCCAGTCCAACAAGGTGTGTGCCTTATTTTGATTTTCCTCCGTCTGCTAATGGTAGGGAGACTCCCTGGCACTCACACTGTGGAGGCTTCACCACCTCGTGTTCTCTGCTTCTTTCCACTGTTGCAGGCAATCATCACTGCCCTGGGGGTAGATCGGCGGAACCGGGTGTTAGCAGGCCTGTACATGGGCCGCTCTGACACCCAGCTGGTTGTGCGGCAAGCATCCCTGCACGTCTGGAAGATTGTGGTCTCCAATACCCCGCGCACCTTGCGTGAGATCCTGCCCACCCTCTTTGGGCTCCTGTTGGGTTTCCTGGCCAGCACGTGTGCAGATAAGAGAACGGTAAGTTTCGCAGGCCTTGCTTCTGACCAAGCAGCCCCTGATGCCTCTGATGCCTGCAGAGGATGGGAGAGTCCCTAGGGTCCCCTATCTAACACGGGAGCATTTATTTATTTACTTAGTTATTCAACAAATATTTATCATCTACTATGTGCTAAGCAGGGGCCCAAGACCTGGGGAGATAGTGGAGAAGAAAGGCAGCCTCGTGGAGCTACAGTCTGGTAGAGGAGATGAATGTTAATCAGATAATCACAAAAACAGATGGAAAATGCAAGTATGGCAAGTGCTATGTGGCACTGCTAATGCTTATAACAGGTCAACCAGCTGGGGGTCAGGGAAGCCTTCTCAGAAGAAGTGATGCTTGAAGATGAACGATGAGTGAGCATTAATGGGTGGGGAGGTGATGAAAGACTGTTCCAGACCAAGGGACTAGTGCTTGAGATACCAGGATGGGATGTGCACAAGCCATGAGGTGGGCGGGAATGTGGCCAACAGTAGGGGCTGAACTAAGGCCGGTGCAGCTGGAGGAGAGGCCCACCAGGGCTGATGATCGCTTCTGCCAGTCCTCTTTGGCCCACTCCCAACCCCCATCCCTGGCAAGCAGATGTGTATTTGGCTCTGAAGAAGGGTTTGCATGAGGCCTCAGAGGAGATGGGTTTTTTTCCTTAAAGTGTTTATCCCAAATTCAGGGTCCCCTTTCCTGGGCAAGAGCATGAGGGTTAAGTGACTTCTAGGCCCCAGTTTTTGATCCAGGGAAATCAGCCCTTGACGGGCAGCACATGATGAGTTTCTTGGTCATATATAAGGTGCCAGCTTTTGCTTTAGGTTGTGTAGGTGTGTGTGACGCAGAGAGATCATTTATTTTGTCATGTTTTGCAAGCACCATGGGGGCTCTTCAGGGGTAAGAGCGTTTGGGAAAGTTAAGTCTGGCTCGGATAAAGTCTGGGAGGTTCCAGGGCCCTCATTCTGGAGTTGTGCATGGGGTGCCCTGGGGTTTGCAGGGAGTCGATGTCCTGACTTGAGCTTTGCCGACAGATTGCAGCCAGGACACTGGGAGATCTTGTCCGGAAGTTAGGGGAGAAAATCCTACCTGAGATCATCCCTATCCTTGAGGAAGGCCTGAGGTCTCGGAAGAGTGACGAGAGGCAGGGAGTGTGCATTGGGCTGAGCGAGATCATGAAGTCCACCAGCCGGGACGCCGTGAGTATCTCCGCAGGGCCCTGCGGGTCCTGCACCTGACTCAGAGGGCCATGGAGGTTACAGGACAAACTGCACCACTAGCGACACTTCACCCTCAGGGACATGCGAACCTCGCTCCAGAGGGCATTGCTGGCAGCGGGGTGCCGGCAGGGCTGCAGTGCATTGGAATTTCCCTCTCAGCTTTCCCATCAGTTTTACAGGCTATAAGACCTAAGCAATTTAGAGGCCTGGAGTAGCTTTTGGAGATTGGAGATAGTCTTTCCCTCACCACTCCTGAGGTTGCTCCAGAGTAATCCTTTTGTGTCACTACATCAGTTCAGTTAACACGTGTGGTGCACTTAGCGGAGAAAGGAGGTGCGCGTGTGTGAGTGGTGGAGGGGGGCGGAGAGCAGGAGGGTGTGCTCGTTCTCAGAGGGAGCGGAGTAGATGAGAGTGAGTACCCAGTGGGTGGAAACGCATTGTCTCCAGCAATGAGACTGTTTCCATAGCAGCTACATTCAAGAGGGTTGGAGTCCTTTTCACTGACCCTACTTTTCTACGGTAATTGATCCTCCAAACATTGATCCTCCCCAACATGGGGAGTAGTTTGAGAGTAGGCATAGAGCTCTCGATTGGGATGAAAGCACCAAAGCAATGAATGGGTGGCGGGTCAGAAATTCGAGCACGTAGCCAATTGCTCAGCCTGAAAAGCCTCGTCTGATTTACAGGATTCTTCTCCTCCTGTGTGTATCAGTATACGTATTACATTTGGGGTTTTATATTTGCATTTTTTAAAGAATAAAGGTAAATTCTGTCACCAAAAGAGCTGTGATTCATTAAATAGTAAGTGCCCCAAAGGCTGAGGCCTTGCTGGTGGCCATATTCATATTCAGTCCTTAGATTCATAGGGGGCGTTGCTTTGGTGGAGTTGGTTGCAGAGGCAACAGACCTGTCATCGGCCCCGTTGCAGACGCAAAGACTTCATAAGGAAGCAAGGTTTTTTCAATTTCAATTTTTATTTTATTTTTATTTATTTATTTATTTATGGTTGCGCAGGGTCTTTGTTGCTGCGCCTGGGCTTTCTCTAGTTGCGTCGAGCGGGGGCTACTCTTCGTTGCGGTGCGCAGGCTTCTCACTGCAGTGAGCAGCTTCTCTTGTTGTGGAGCACAGGTTCTAGGCATGCGGGCTTCAGTAGTTGTGGCATGCTGGCTCAGCAGTTGTGGCTTGCGGGCTCTAGAGCGCAGGCTCAGTAGTTGTGGCACGTGGGCTTAGCTGCTCTGCGGCATGTGGGATCTTCCTGGACCAGGGCTCAAACCCGTGTCCCCTGCATTGGCAGGTGGATTCTTAACCACTGTGCCACCAGGGAAGTCCCAGGGAGCAAGTATTTGAGTTGAGACTTGAAGAAGGACTTGGAGTTTCCTATGAAGATGAGCAAAAGAGTCTGGGGAGTGGAGGCCACATCACTAGGGTCCTTGACATGAGAAGGAGTTTGAAGTTCCTGTAGGAGACCAGAGTATTTGGAGAACTTGCCGGAAAAAATCAGGCTATTAATTATTAAGTCTTGTGAAGGCTCCTTGGGAGTAGATTACACAGCCTCTCTGCTTTTTCATACTTGTGCATTTCCACAGAAACCATCTAAGTTAAAAAAAAAAAAGTCAAGCCCAGGGAGCAGCGGTGGCCTGGCTGGGTCAGAGGTCCTCACCGCTCCCCTGCTGATTTCCTCTCCCTGTGCCACGTCGGGTTCAGTACACCTGTACCGTTGCAGGTGCTGTATTTCTCCGAGTCCCTTGTGCCCACGGCAAGGAAGGCCTTGTGTGACCCGCTGGAGGAGGTCAGAGAGGCAGCGGCCAAGACCTTTGAGCAGCTGCACTCCACCATTGGCCACCAGGCTCTGGAGGACATCCTCCCGTTTTTACTGAAGCAGCTGGTGAGTGGCTCTGCCCCACACCTACCAGTCGGGCTTTTACCATCTCTGTAGAGGCAACACGCGGGGGGCTGATTCTGCCAAGGCAGCCGCAGTGTGGGCCCCAGAGGGAGTGGGTGCACAGGATGGGATTTGGCTCTGTGCTTCTCCTTTGACAGTCAGTCCATGTGGGTGCAGAGGGAGGAGGGGAGGAGACTGGAGAAGGACGTTGGCGCCGGCCGGTCCAAGACAGCGGAGGTGGAGACAAGAGCCGGCTCCTGAACATTGCCCCCATTGCCCCCCTGCAGGATGATGAGGAGGTGTCAGAATTTGCCTTGGATGGTCTGAAGCAAGTGATGGCCATCAAGAGCCGTGTGGTGTTGCCCTACCTCGTGCCCAAGGTAAGTCCCAACACGTGGCAACCCTCTGGCCCAGAAGCCACAGCCACATCACTGTTCCCCGGGCCTGCGTGAAGGCCAGCTCTGAACTCAGATGCTGGGAGAGGCTGGTGACTCTTGTAGTGGGATGGGATCTCCTAGAGCTTAGCGCCGCGGCCAGCATGGGGCAGCACCCATTGAGTTGCTGTTAATCATTCCGCAGCTGACGACCCCACCTGTCAATACCCGGGTGCTGGCTTTCCTTTCGTCTGTGGCAGGTGACGCCCTGACCCGTCATCTTGGCGTGATCCTCCCGGCGGTCATGTTGGCCCTGAAGGAGAAGCTGGGGACTCCAGCTGAGCAGCTGGTGAGTGTCACAGTCACTCCTGCAGGCTCTCTAACCCTGCCCCATCCTGTCCTGTCCTGGAGGAGCTGTGCTCAGCCGAGGCATCCCCTGTGGTTTTAGGAGATGGCCAACTGTCAGGCTGTGATCCTCTCGGTAGAGGATGACACTGGGCACCGGATCATCATCGAGGATCTGTTGGAAGCCACCCGCAGCCCTGAAGTGGGCATGAGGCAGGCTGCTGCCATCATCCTCAACATCTATTGTTCCCGCTCAAAGGTGGACTACACTAGCCACCTGCGGAGCCTGGTCTCAGGCCTGATCCGCCTCTTCAACGACTCCAGCCCTGTGGTTCTGGAGGAGAGCTGGGATGCCCTGAATGCCATCACCAAGGTGAGGAGCTGTGGACCCCACAGCCAGCTTCTGGTTGTGGACAATTCCAGGCGCTTATAAGACTAGACTCCTAAGGCACCCCATGTACCTGTCACCTAGCTTCAGCATCTGTCGATTCGTGGGCAGTCTTATCTATACTCCCACCCACACCTTTCCGCCTGCTATATTATTTTGAAACAGCCTTGAGAGGGCTTTACCTAGAACTCTGACATCCTCTCTGCTTTTTCCCGGCTTCCCACAGAAACTGGATGCTGGCAACCAGCTGGCACTAATTGAGGAACTACACAAAGAAATCCGGCTCATAGGGAATGAGAGCAAAGGCGAACACGTGCCAGGGTTCTGCCTTCCAAAGAAGGTAAGCCAGGGCCTGTGCAGGGTGCGGCAGGCATGCGGTCTTCCTCCGCCTTCCCCTTGGGTCCCAGGAGGTGGGGCCGCTGGAGCAGCCCGTGTGTTAATCTGGCTTAGTGCTCTAGGTGCCATTCTGCACCTTCACAGGCAGCGTGCTTCTTCCCTGTGGTGACCCCTTGGGGACAGGGTTCATCATCTTCGGTTTAAGTGGTGGAAGCCACCTCTGACAGAGTGAGTGAGTGACAGCAGTGCAGGTACCCTGTGTGGTAGGCCTGCTGGGACTCTGCTCTTCTTGTCACTGTCAAGACTGTTCCCCAGCCAGCACCATCTCAGGCTGTGACCCTGACAGCCTGAATCGATCTCTCATGGAGTGGAGGAGAGGATGGCTAACAGGAGCTCCTTGCTTCAGGTGGGAGACACCTGGGCCCAGAACCTTTGAGATTTGACTCTCAGGTGTGGTTCTCTTGTCAGGGAGTAACCTCCATCCTTCCAGTGTTGCGGGAGGGCGTCCTGACTGGCAGCCCAGAACAGAAAGAGGAAGCAGCCAAAGCTTTGGGCCTGGTGATCCGCCTGACCTCAGCTGACGCCCTGAGACCCTCCGTGGTCAGCATCACTGGCCCTCTGATTCGCATCCTGGGGGACCGGTTCAGCTGGAACGTGAAGGCGGCTCTGCTCGAGACACTCAGCCTTTTGCTGGCCAAGGTGAGCGACTGATGAGTTCACGCTCTCAGTCCATTCAGGCCTTAGAGAATGGATTTGTGTGTAGGACGCTGGCACGCGGTGTCCCGTGGAGGCGGGGTGACAGCTTATCATGGGGAATCGGCAGAGCAGAGGGAGTTAAGACTTTGGAGTCAAGACGCACTGCACATGGTCAATTCCAGGTCCGCCACTTGGTAGCTGTATGGCCAGAATGACCTTGGGAAGGTTATGCAGCCTCTGAGCCTGTTTCCTCACCTGTGTTTTGAGAGTACTAAGACTGCTTGCCTCTCGAAGGGCGGTGTGACACAGGGCTCAGATAAAATAACATCAGGCACGAGGCCTGACACATTCTAAGCACTCGACACACCAGTGCACGTTAATTGCTATTATTTATAAATGGGTCAAAGGACAAAATCCAGGGCCATGTAAATACAATTAAAACCTTGTTCAAAAACATTTCCCTTCTTTATGACCGCCTCATAAATGAGGTGAAAAGAATCTGAGGAGAGAATGAAAAGGAAGTCTGAGAGCAACTGCAGTTAACTTCAGTTTTTGCCCAAAGTGTCAGAAGCAAAGATTGAACACATTAACTGTTTCTGATGTTTTATAGTGTAATAATTAAGCCCTTTGGATTTAAAAAAGCATAAACAGCCAAGATTTGTTGTTGTTAAAAAAAAAAAATTCTTACTTGAGGTTTGGGAACAAAAGCTTAAGATTTGTAGCTTTTTCCTTTTGGGAGAAAAGTGTGGGGAGCAACTTCCCAGATAAAAAATGGGATCGTGAGCATCAGCCTCATTCTGTAGGAAATTGAGTCTTTTTTTTTTTTCTTTTAAATTAAGTATCATCTTTACATTCTGTGCTGTTCTTTTCTGTGTTTTGTTTTGTTTTTTTAAACTCTGTATACAAATGGAGCCCCTCCCTCCTGGAATTTGTCCCTTAGGCCACAAGCCAGGTGCCACCCATAGGCAGGTGGTTCCCACCGCAGGTTTGCCAGCTTCACTCTGTGGTCTGCCTCCCAGCTGCCTGCAAAACCCCGACCCCAGTATCTCCAAACTTTAATTGGCATTGAACCTCCAAACAGCTACTTTGATTTTCCCATTTAGCAATAAGTAAATCTTTCGTCTTGGACTCATCTGTATTTTGTCACAAATGTGCCTGTTTTTCTATGTGTGGTCGGGGATTAGAATGGATTGTTAATGAGGGGGCGCACATGTGTACAAGGATGACCTTCTGAGGCTGTTTCATAGGATTGTTCTGAAGGCTGAATGTTAAATGCTCAGTAGATGGTACCTGCCCTTACACACCTGGTCCATTTCCCTGTCTTTGCACTAAAATGTTCTTCCATGGTACTGACAGCATCTCCCAGCCTGCTCTAGTGTATCTGGAGACAAGGGTTTCGAGTCACATGTCCACGTGGACAGGGCTTCACTAAGCCAAGTCCACGGCTCCCTTGGTGGTGGTGGTGGTGGTGCTGCTGCTGGTGCTGCTGGTGGTGGTGCTGGTGGTGGTGCTGGTGCTGCTGGTGGTGGTGCTGCTGGTGGTGCTGGTGGGGGGGTGGTAGTGGTGGTAGTGGTGGTGGTGCTGGTGGTGTCATCCTCCCAGTGCAGTGCAGGATGCTGAAAACGGAAGACGAGACTGAGTGTGACCTCTCTGTGCTGGGCGCCCCTGTCTTAACAGGACATCTATTCCTGGCCTATGTGTGGGAGGGAGCCAGGGCAGCTTATGGTGGTTTGTGATCATATGTTTTTGTGCCTATAGTGCACTGTGGCCCTGGACTCCACCTCAGCTGTGCTTTTGGGTGTGGGTCTCTCAAACAGGTTGGGATTGCCCTGAAGCCCTTCCTGCCCCAGCTGCAGACCACTTTCACCAAAGCCCTGCAGGACTCTAACCGGGGCGTGCGCCTGAAGGCTGCTGATGCACTAGGGAAGCTCATCTCCATCCATATCAAGGTGGATCCTCTCTTCACAGAGTTGCTGAACGGAATCCGGGTCATGGAGGACCCGGGTGTCAGGTAAGGCCCTGGTGGGGAGAGCTGTGGCCGTGGGGAGGCCGGGCAGCTCCTGAAGCAGCCCGGGCCCTGCCTGTGCGGCGGGAGCAGTGGTGAAGCAGAGCCAGGTTTTAAGTTGGGTGTACTGGTTCTGTAGGGACACCATGCTTCAGGCCCTGAGGTTTGTGATTCAGGGAGCAGGGGCCAAAGTGGACGTGGTTATCCGGAAGAGCATCGTCTCACTCCTGCTGAGCACGCTGGGACATGACGAGGTACAGCGGCAGGTGGACGTGGGGCTGGGGGGCTCGGCTGGTTTCCCTTCTCTTTCCTTTGGTTAGCATCTCTGCTTTGTGTTAGAAGAACTTGGTCAGTAGTGATAATCACTCCCGACATTCGTATCACTCTGTGGTTTACCATGCCTCTGGTAGTGAGGGAGACAAGGCGCGTCTTGATATCAATATTGATATCGATGATGTGTTGTATAGATAAGGAAAGTAAGGTTTTTAAAGTCCCAGGTCTCTCATTCATTTGTCCTCTAGTCTTAAACAAGTCATTTTCCCTCTCTGCCCCTCATTTCCCCAGTTGTAAAGTGAAGAGTTTCATTTATTGGTTTAGGAAACATTTGCTGAGCTGAAGGGCCTAGCCCAGAGGTGAATGAAGCATGGGCACAGCCCTCAGGAAACTGCCTGGTGTCTGTCCAGGTGGGAGGGCTTAGCACTGTTTGAGAGGGTGAGACTCACTTGGGGCTGCACCCTAGCAAGTGGTAGAGTCAAAACCAGGACCTGAGCCCCGTGACTCCTGGTTCTGTTCCGATGCCGTTACTGTAGCCCTTCCTGACCCCGTCTAGAAGCATTTGTGAAGTACCCCTTGACAGCCCAGTGCTGTAGCGGGCCCAGGAGGGCTCGAGTCTCTGAGAAGAATTTTCTCTTTGCCCTCTGACAGCCCTCTGCTGCGTGACCAGATGTACACTGTGGGGCTGATCTCTGGAGAGAGGCCCCTGGGTTCACATGGAGCTACACCCCGTCGTCTGCCCATGCATGGGGCCGACTATCACGGCCCTTTAGCCTTCTCTGGGGTACAGATGGGAGACTCCACCTTCTTTTGGTCACAGTCTGTCACGGTTTTTATAGGGCCATGCACAGTGCAAGCAAAAGTTAGTATGTAAACCAATTTGCATTTCACCACAATGGAGCTTAAAATAGATCCAGAGTGGAGAGAGTGGCTGTCGTGTCAGAGAGAGCCAGCTTTAGCCTTGCTTGGCACCTGGGCAGGGAGCTCAGAGGCCCAAGGTGCTGGCCAACCACCCTCTCCCTCAGAACTTGCGCTGGATCGAAGGTGGCAATCCAGAGTGCCAGCCCAGCTGATGCCTCCCCATGGGCCCTTGAGGCTCTGGTTGTTTGTTTTGTTTTGGGAGAGGCACGCCAAGTTGGCACTTCCTCATACTGTAGCACATAACCTGAATCCACTGTGTGGTGTCCCGTAGTTAGCTGGCAGGGAGAGCAGCAGGGCTATTTATGTACATGGCTTTGGTTTTGACACAAAACACTCGGCCTTTACCTGTTGCCTTGGGTTGATCAGCTCTTCAGTTTAACTTCCCGGGACAAACCTGAGTAATGTCGGGGCAGCAGGGAGTCTCTCTGGACATAGGCGGACACATGAGCGGTTCGGGGGTGGGTGTGGGGTTGGGGGTGGAGCTCCAAGTGGTCCTCTGACCACCTTTCCTGGGCACTGTGGGCGGGAGCTCGCGCCCCTCCCCGCCTCACAGGGCTGTTGATAGTAACTGAGATAATAAATATGAAGCATCCAGGCTTGTAAGAAGAAAGGTGCTATGTAAATATAGTTATTCTTGCTATTACGATGATGATTAACGTATGCACACAGGCTGGAGTTTTCTAAAATTAAGTGCTGGGTGTGTAATTTTTAACACGGCACCGAGTGGCAGCTGCAGTGAGTGGCAGTCCCACTCTGGCGGTGGGAGCGTGGAGTGCCTGGAGGGAGGACTGGACTTCGGGTCCGCCTTCCTTCCAACGTTGTTCCCGCGGAGCCCGTGTGGGCTTGCATCCCCATTCACTGCCTTCTCTGCTCCGTCAGGACAACACTCGCATCTCCTCAGCCGGGTGCCTGGGGGAACTGTGTGCCTTTCTGACGGAAGAGGAGCTCAGCACTGTTCTTCAGCAGTACTTGCTGGGTAGGCCTCTTGTGTCCACGGGGGGCTTTCTTTTCAGGGCCTCTCTGTCTCCCCTTCCCCTCAGAGGGTCTTCTGACAGTGGGACCACCCTCTCCTTGGAAATTCAGCTGTTAAAACAAAATGGAGTTTCTGGGGGTTCTGCAGCCCCGAGTGTTTCTGCTCCAAGAACACAAGCCACAGTCTGGAGCAGTTTGTGAGGGATGGCTGCTTGACATCCACTCGGGGCAGGGAGGGCTGTGTGCAGCGTGGACTGGGGTTTCTGCCAGGCTCTGAGCTGGCACATGAGTCTCAGGTCGGGGAGGTGGGCTTCGTGGGCGGTGGGCCATGCTGTGAGGTACAGGTTAACCCCAGTGTGTCCTTGCACCCAGCGGACGTGTCTGGCATCGACTGGATGGTTCGGCACGGGCGGAGCCTGGCTCTCTCCGTGGCTGTGAATGTGGCTCCCAGCAGACTCTGTGCAGGCAGATACAGCAGTGAAGTTCAGGACATGATCCTCAGCAATGCCATGGCAGACAGGGTAAGGCTTTGGGGCAGCCAGACTTGGTGCTCAGAGACCTGGGTTCAAATTTTACCTTTGCCAGTAACTTACTGTGCCCTTGGACTAGTACTTGATCTCTCTGGGCCCCAGTTTCATCATCTGAACAGTGAGGAGTTTGGGTTGGAGCATCTAGAGGTCCCTTCTAGGTCAGAAGGTCTCTGATTCCTGACCTGGGAACTAGTGACTCGAGTTTGGTTCACCTGCCTCACAGCCACGGCAGACCCTCTCCATGAGAGCTGCCGGGGGGTGGGGACTGGTGGGGAAGAGGCAGGGTCCCTGGAAAGTCCTGGGGAAGGGCTGGTGCCTGGCCCTGCTGCCCCAAGGACGGAGCCGGAGGCCACCCCGTCTAGCTCTCTCCTCTCTCCACAGATCCCCATTGCTGTGAGCGGGGTCCGGGGCATGGGCTTCCTGATGAAGCATCACATCGAGACAGGAGGAAGACAGCTGCCAGCCAAACTCTCCAGCCTGTTCATTAAGGTGAGCAGGGCAGCCAGGCTTGTGAGAAGGACCCGTGACCAGAAAACACTAGAGGTGTGTCCTCTGTATTCTAGGAGCTCTCCATGGATAGCCTGCGGCATCTCTGAGCCCATAGGGCTGGAATGCAAAAGAGTCGTGTGTGAGCTTTTCTCTGGAGGAGTGCCCAACTTTTTGTCAGGATGTCAAATAGACCTGTGACCCCAAATCACGCTAAGAACCTCCATTTTAGGCATTCTTTCTAGGCACACCAATTTTGCAAACTTTGGGGCAGACCTGGGTTCAAATCTTAATAAACCTCCTCTTCCCTGCCTGCCTTTAGCAGGCATGACACTTACTAGTATGGCTGTCGTGGTGGCTGTTGTGGTGGCTGTGAGACCCAAGGAGGAAAGCTGGGGAGCCTGACGGTGAGGCCCCAGCCCCTGTGTAATAGAGCACACTTCTCAAACGGTTGTGTGCACACAAGACAGAACCAGAGTCTGCATGCTAAGAGATGCGGCCGAGCCTGAGACCCTGCCTTTGTGACCAGCTCCCAGGCAATGTCAGTGCTGCTGGTGCACTGACCTCGCTCTGAGTAGTGAGGTTCCCAAGGCTGACTGCACCACCCTGCAGGCACCCACAGTGGAGAGTTTACAGGGCCCCGATTAGATTGAGCCTGTATGACGGCATCACCCTGCATGCAGCTTTTATCAGCGTTTATTACTGATGACCTGCTGTGTGCCCAGCCGGGCTAGACCCTGAAGGTGTAGAGGTAAACAGGGCAGACAGGATCTCTGGAGGTGGAGGTACACAAAAAGCCTGTGGGAAGGCTCTGATTTAGATGGGGCTGTCGGGGAGACCTCTAAAGGCTGACGTTTGAGCTGAGCCCTGAAGGATGAGAAGGAACCAACCAAACGAGGATCTGGGCCAAGCACGTCCCAGGCAGTGGGACCAGCCAGTGCAGAGGCCCGAGGCAGGAAGCAGCATGGTGTGTTTGCAGAAGCTGAACACCCACGTGGGCCGAGAGTGGTGAGCAAAGGAGAGACTGGCATGAGATGAGGTGGAAGAGAATAGGGTCCGAATCACACCTGGTTATTACCCTCCCACAGTGGGGATGGCATCGGAGGGGAGCAGTGGGGTCAGTTTCCACGATGAAGAGAGTGTCAGGGCAGAGTCTGGGCTGCTTTGAGAAACAGACTGGATGTGCCTGGCTGAAAGCCTTGCGCTCCTCTTCATAGTGTTTGCAGAACCCATCCAGTGACATCAGGCTGGTGGCTGAGAAGATGATCTGGTGGGCAAACAGGGACCCACTGCCTGCCCTGGACCCCCAGGCCATCAAGCCCATCCTGAAGGCTCTTCTTGACAACACCAAGGATAAAAACACCGTCGTCAGGGCCTACAGCGACCAGGCAATCGTCAACCTCCTCAAGATGAGGCAGGGAGAAGAGGTGTTTCAGGTGGGAATCTGGGACTGGCGTGCCTCCCCTGGGTGTCTGTGGGCACTGGCCTTGCAGGCCTTCTGCATGACAGTGTTTAAGCATCACTCTTCACTGCCACCCCGTCCGTATGCGTGAGTGTTGACAGGCAGATTGTAGTCGAGTGACAGGTCTGGTGCCTAAAAACACATTCCTATACTCCTGAGGTGTTCAGACGTCTTTCAGCAGCAGAGCCCCTTCTTCAAATAGACTTTCACATGGCACACAGCCCTACAACAGATCCCACAGTGCTGCCCGTTGAGGCCCAGAGTCCTGTCACTCAGTCCCCTGCCCGCTGAGCAACCTTTAAAGCACTGAACAATACCTCACCACGTGAAAGGCGTGATGAGTGGTTGTCTTGGCTTTCCCTGGATCCATCTGATTCCCTTATTTTGCCAGATTCCACCTCAGTGGTTCTAGTCCTGGGTTAACATTCATTTTTGTCTTTGACTGGAGAAATCTGAAGCCATATTTTCTGACTTCGTCTCCTTGTTTCCATCTTACCCCTAGTCCCTCTGCAAGATCCTGGACGTGGCCAGCTTGGAGGTGCTGAATGAATGCAACCGAAGGTCTCTGAAGAAGCTGGCCAGCCAGGCCGACTCCACGGAGCAGGTGGACGACACCATCCTGACCTGACAGACCTGGGCCTGTCCACTGGGCACTGCATCAGCATTTCAGCTCCACCTCTTTGTTCAATGTTTTCATTTTTGGAAATACGTTTGTTCTGATGGGGAGCTTAGGAGATGGCGTTCCCAGAAAGTATTTTAATATTATCAGCAGACCACAGCCAAAGCCTTAAATCAAACCCACACACAACTGAAAATTGCCTCCTCCATCTCTCACCCTTTTCTTTGGAGACGAGAAGGAAAAGCACATTGGTGAGCCTCACCCAGTGGTAACCAAGAACTGCTTGTCCGCTCTGCATGTAGGTCTGGAACAAGGAGGCTCAGACTTCAGCTTCCTGGTCTCCTGTGCTTGAGCTCTGGTCCCAGGGCCAGTGCTGCCAACCTTTGCCTAGATCCTGAGGGGCGCAGAACCGTGGAGGTGTGCCCAGTGTGGTGTGCCTTGGTGTGGCTTTTCAGCATTGTGTAGCCCAACTGGATCTGACCCTCCAGGTGACAATGACACACACATAGCCCTAGCAGTTCGCAAGTCAGGAGAGGGGTATAGGTTTAAATGCAGGTGGTTTGAAGGAGGGATGTTTAATAAAGGCTTTGATTTAATCTTGATAAGCAGATTTAAAAAAATCTCCAAACATCCACTAAACATGAAGCTTCCTGCATCAGGAACAAGGCAAGACTTGCAGCTGTTTTCATAAGCACAGGCAGCAGTCTGATTTCTGGGCATCTCTCTCCTGCTCTTGGAAGTCTTGTAGATATCTACAGACTTCTCTGTCCTGAGGTCGGGTATCAAGGGGGGTGCAGCCAGGCCTGTGTTCTCACCTGCTGTGGAGGTTACAGGGGTCGAATTAGCCACCTCCCTGCTCTGTCCTGACTCAGACCGGTAGGGAGCTTCTGGGAGTCAAGTTTTAAAGAGAAACTCTTCCCCTCTGTGGAATAAGAACAAACCACATTCCTGTAATCAGAATTGCCAGAGGAAACCAAAGTTGCAGTTCAGCATCTGCCTCCTTTATGAATGACTTCCTTCCTCCTAGTTCTTGGAAGGCTCGTGATCCAAACGTCCTGTCTGACGGAGCACACTCCTCCGGGCCCAGAGACGCAAGTGTTTCTGGGCTGTTTCCCTGGTCACGATATGGAACAAACTTCTATCAAAATTTCTGGTCAGAGCTGTAAAAGGAAGAAAAATTGAACATGGTGGTCGCAGACTCACTTTATAAAGGGCCTGAAGTGCTATACCAAAAAAAGCAAGGCTTTGCTTATTAATGATGCAGCAGAGATAGAAAGTAGCCTTGTGACTCAGCACTTCTGATGAATAAGACAAGGTGACCTCTGAGATAATTGCTTTCTATGCCTGAGCCGTATATGTCACAGGACTTCCTATTTTCTTGCAGCAGACACGGTCTCATCAGGCTCACTGTAAATGTAGAATCCCAGGGCTGGAAGGGACCTTGAGAGGTCAGCTGAGCTGATCCCCATAGCCAAGGCAGCCAATGGTTACAGCTCTTGGTAGCCATGGTAACTGTTCTCTGCTTCTGGGATTCAGATGGTCATCAGCATCCTCCCAGCTGCCTGGGGCATATGTCCAGCAAGCCGTCTGCATATGCAGTCACCTCTGCCAGTTAGCTGTGGGGAGGCAGATGAAGTTCCTATGTGAGGGGGCGTGGGCTGGGAGACCTCTTTTAAGCCCCTGAGGTAAGTCTTCAGTGTTTCCTCTAGAATCTTAGAGGCTTATGTCTACCTCTGGTGTTCAGTCCCCAGTCTGAAGTTGGGAGGGGAGCCTGATGTACTTAGAGGTGGAAGACACTCAGTAAGCAAAATCCAAAGGAAAAACACCAGTTCCAGAAACTGGAGGAGGATGAGATCTCTCTGTTCAGGATAGACGGATAAAGGTTGATTTACAGACGGAGATGACTCAGAGGCTCCCCGAACATACTGAATTGTATTTCCTGAGTCTGGAAGGAGGGTGTGAGCTCCCAGGAAACGAGCTGTGAAGGGCTGTCACAGCCATGATGGTGGAGCAGGCAAAGGGCACCCAGTCAGGCCAGAGTCATAGCAGTCCTGAAAACAGCTGCCCAGACTGAACGAACATCCTGGAGGAAATGGAGCTTAGCTGCAGAGACCAAAGCTATTTGCCCTGGTGGTTGGTTTAGCCTTGGACGAGCCACCCAACATTTCTAGGCCAATTTTCTCATCTGTATAATGAGGAATTTGGAGTGGAAGCTCTCCATATGTCTTAAAGTTATCTTTTGGGGGTTAATAGTAATTAGATGACATTTGGCATTTTTTTCACTTAATCCACTCAACCTACGGAGTAGTTTCTCTTATTGTTTTCCTGAGGAGGAAATTGAGGCACAGAGAAGTCACAAGGCTAATAAGTGGCGGTCTGTCCCCAGAGCCATACATATCCTTAGCCTTTCTCTTATTCCTACTGAGCTGGCTAGTTGGGCACAAGCACCTGCCACTCTAGGCGGGGGCCTGCAGGCCTCTCACATCCTGCAGCACATGAGGTAAAGTGCTGAGGCGGCTCCAGGTGACTGGCCCGGGGCCTGAGCCACCCCAGGCCTCCCCCAGCAGCTCTGTGGGCTGAGCCATACCTCACCCCACGTACGGGACCCTTGCTGTCTTTAGAAAAGACATTTCTAAGACTTCCATGATCCTCTAGAGAGGGGACTCCCGTCTTTCTCTGCCATATGTTTGAAAGGCAGTGACAAAATGGTGTGCCTTTAGCTAATCCAGGGAAAACTAAACAGCATTCTCAACCCTTTAACTCTAGGAGCCTCTGGAATCATGGGCGTCAAGACTATTTTAAAATGTGGGGGAGTGTGACATGGTTCATGTCCCTTCTAGGAACCAAAGGTGAGTTCCCTTGGTCCCACTGCTGTGATGCCTGAGGGCTTGGGAGAAGGGCAAGGGACCTGCAGGGTCAACACTATTTTATTGGCAGGGATTTGGGGACGTTATTTTACTGAGAGCTGATCTCAAAACAAGACAGGCAGTTGGGAATGTTTTTCTTCTGAGTACAGTTCTGTGCAGACTGGTCTTTAACTGCTACAAGCCTTTTTAAATAAGAACAATAAGAAAAACAGGAGCCAGCCTAACTTAAAGATCTAGGTTCTAAAATATTTTTAAGGAAACGCAGCTATTGCTTTAGAAGTCTAGTACAGGGACTTCCCTGGTGGCGCAGTGGTTAAGAACCCGCCTGCCAGCGCAGGGGACACGGGTTCGAGCCCTGGTCTGGGAATATCCCCCATGACGCGGAGCAACTAACCCTGTGCGCCACAACTACTGAGCCTGCGCTCTAGAGCCTGCTTGCCCCAACTAGAGAAAGACAGCGTGCAGTAATGAAGACCCAACGCAGCCAAAAATAAGTAAAAAAAAAAAAAAAGTCTAGTACAGAGCGCCCTAGTGGAGCTGCACAGACTTGGAAGTCAGGTTTAAACCTTGACCACTACGTATTAAGCCAGAGCATGTCCCCTAACCTCTGTGAGCCCATGTCCTCATCTGTACAGTGACAAGCCCCACAGGCTTGTCTGGAGTGAGTGAGGTAATGCCCTCCATACATGGCTGGGCGCGCGGGCAGTGCTGCATATGTGGATGATGTGAGTAAAGTGAGGTATACTGACAAAAGTGGACTGAGCAGCGGGCACCTGGTACCATTTAAGGTGCGTCGCAAGTGCAGTGCTCTTATCCAGGGGGCAACTGCTGGACCCAGAATTTACAGATGTTAACTTTTTGAGCCTGAAGTTTGAAAAGCTATTAACTTAAAATCAGATTTTTCTTGCAGAGTGATTGCTGCATTTGAATATCTAAAACACTGAAAAAGAGGTGTGTAAGCATGTGGTTGGGGCTTCACTGTGCCTGGGCTGGAAAGCACTCCCCTGTCATTGCTGGAGCAGTGCTTCCGACAGGAGAGGCTAGGAGCCTGTCCCTGTTTTATGAGTACAGTTGAGGTATGGAAGGAAAGGAGCATCTCTGAGGTTGTGTGGCCAGTTGGCTGCAGAACTGGAAAAAACCCACATTTCTTGATAACTCTGGTCACCACGTCCCAGGGCCATACTATAAAAATACTTTTGGAAGGTGAATTTAACAAAGGAAACAGTCAAGTTCTTGGCGTGTGGCTCTCTGGAGTGACTAGGTTTCACCTTTCAGAAGAGGTGGAGCTCAGTTATTTCACTGGGTGGTTCTGAGCTGCTAGGAGGGTTCCCTGCAGGCTGCTCTGGTGGAAGGGTAGTGTTGATATTAACAAAGCTTAGGAAACTAGAAAAACTGGTCCAAGGATTATTAGCTCAGTGGGATTTCTGGGTGAGACTCCTGAGTGTGTCTGCATGGAAACACCGGTCACTTTGTGATGCTGCTCTGAGCTCTCTGGTTGAGATGGCAGCCTGGTCATAAGCTACGTTAGATCTTTCTTACCATTTAGGTTCCCATGGAAAAGGGAGGTGGGAAGCTGGGTGCAGCAGTATCTAACCCAGAGTTGCTCAAACATTTTGCTTCAAGACTCCTTCACACTGTGAAAGATGATAGAGGACCCAAAGAGCTTTGGCTTATATGTAATTTGCCTACTGATACTTACCATCTTAGCAAAACTGGTCAACTTTAAAAGCTTTATTAATTCGTTTAAAAAGAATAAATCCATTACATATTAGCATAAATAACCATAACAGATATTTTTTCCAAAACAAGCCATTTTATTTATTTATATTTAAAATTTTTTAAATTTATTTTTGGCTGTGTTAGGTCTTTTTTTTTTTAACATTTTTATTAGAGTATAATTGCTTTACAATGGTGTGTCAGTTTCTGCTTTATAACAAAGTGAATCAGTTATACATATACATATGTTCCCATATGTCTTCCCTCTTGCATCTCCCAAAAGGCATTTTAATGAGGAGAGTGGGATTGCTTTGCATTTTTGCAAGCCTCTTCACTTCTGGATTCTCATGTCTCCTTCTGCATTCAGTCTGCTGCAATGTCACATATCATGCAGGCGCTGGAAAACTCCACTGTACACTTGTAAGGAATGAGTGGAAAAGGCAAATGACATCTCAGTATTGTGAAAATGTTTCAACTTCACAGATCCTTTGAAAGGGTCATAGGGAGTCCTGGTGTCCCCAGCCCATACTTTGAAAACCGTTATCTCGAAGATGGGAGAAAAATCCTACTGAAGGGTTTAGTGGGAGGGGGTTTGACCCTGATAACGTGACAGACCCCAAATTTGGCCCACTCCTCACAGAAAGCAAATTCCAAGAGAGTTCAACCAGATTTTTTTTTTAAACTGGATTATTTCTGATGTTCCTTCTAACTCTTTAATTCTGTGTGGCTTCACTTTAACTGAACAGAAACCAAGTGCCTACCATGTGCTAGTCCCCAGTGGATATCAGGATGGTCAAGGATCATCCTGCAATCAAGGAACTTCATGGTCACTTGATTTGAGGGGGCTGCCGAAGCGCAGGGCAAAGCGATTGCCAAGTCTCTTGATATGGCCTCAGGCATGCAGGTGAGGGGGTAAAGGGCCAATTCCCAGTCCCATCAAAGGGAGAGACCAGATGGTTCCCTTTAGTCCTTCCCTCTTGGACCAGCATGTTGGACGGTGCCCCATCCCACTCATTTCAAGTCCGACATTCAGCGTACCTGCCCTCTCAATTCTTGTTTACACCGAATTCCCCCATTACATGATTGCAGCATATGCTTCCTCCTTCGATACCTATTTCAGCAACTTTAGAATCCATTGCCGACCAGTCTGAATTGTGGATTTCACAGGTTCCCTCCAGGCCTCCGCCACACTGGCCCTCATCTCTCCTACTGCTACCCTGAGGCACCTCAGGCATGAGGGTCCCTCTCCTTTACCCTCAGCCTCTGACACCACACTTCTTTACGCTCCTCTTTGCCAGCTGAGCTTTTTAAAGTGCTCTTAACCCATCTTCCTTCTACCCTTACTGCTCAGTCCTTACTGTTCACTGGCTGCCAATGGTCTACCTACGCTATCCTGAAAAATACTTTATTCACCCCACTGTTCTCACCAGCCACTCCATTTCTCTTTTCATTCACAACCAAACTTATTGAATGAACAGCATATACCCACCCCTCCACGGCATCACTTTCTGTTCTGTAAACCTGTGTACACTCCTGTCCCCCTTACTCCTTGGTTTTTCCTTTTAACACATATTTGCATTCTCAGAATGTAAGCTCCACAGAAACAGGGATTTTAAAGCTTTATTTACTGCTACATCTCCAGCTCCTCCATCAGTGCCTGGCACACAGTGAGCCCTCAAATGTACGTTGACTCATCTTCCTCAATTGTACCATAAGCTCCCCGAGGGTGGGGCTTTGTTTTGCTCCTGTTACATCCTCAGTGCCTGGCACCTAGTAGGCACACAATACTTACTGAATTAGCAAAGGAATCCAGTTGTCAGGTAAATTTTGTGATTTTTATCTTTTTTTTTTTTTTTTGGCTGTGCCATGTGGCTTGTGGGATCTTAGTTCCCTGACCAGGGATCAAACCCGGGCCCCTGCAGTGGAAGTGCAGAGTCCTAACCACTGGACCACCAAGGAATTCCCTATGTGATTTTTTAAAAAACACTAATTTGGTAGATATCGTTTGCATACTATCTTTTGCATCTGTCCCTTCCTGCTGTTACCTCACACCTGGGCTTCGGCAGTAACCTTTAAAGCTCTGCAGCTGAAATCCGTCCTGCATGCTTGCACCAGATAACTTTCCCCAAAGATTTTGATATTGCTCCTCTGCTCAAGAACTTTCAATGCTTCCCTATTGTAGTTTCTAATGTATGAACAGGTGGTACTGCAAAGCTCATCTGTAAGCTGGCTGTTCAGAACAGTGGAACAAAGTTTCCCATCAGTGGCACATAACTGCTACTTACCTCAGATCACAAAAGTTTATGTCTATTTCTAAATATAGACTTTATAATCTAGCTACCATAACATAGCTCCAGTCATTGAATTGTAGTTTAGATAATTTAAAACAATGTTTCTAGAGGAAAATGTGCTCACAGTTTCATTTTTGGGAGCCAGGCACACATCCTGGCCTGCAGGGGATTCTCCCTCAAAGCTAAAATAGATGATCCTTACGGCTGTGACAGCAGCTATCTAAATACACCCACCATTCACAGCTCTCTAAATTCCAATTCCATCATGAAGTCTTTATGATGAAATCCTTTCCCCATCATTCTAGCTGAAAGTGATAGCTCTCCTCTGAAGTCTAGGCTGCTTGACAGCTATTTTCTCTCTTGTATTGTCCTGTATCTTTTATTTCTCATGAGTGTGTCTTATCTCTAATGAGATTGAAAGCTCCTGGATGGGAAAAGCTCTATCCTATAGTCTGTGGCACATAATAAATAGTGAGTTCTCATTAAATGGCTACTTGAATAAATGAAGGAATTAATGCCTATTGCTTTCCAGAAGGCAGGCAAGTCAGGAGTCTGGTCTTCATAATGGCCAATTCTGTTCTACTTCTTCAAAGTATCCTACAGCCCTGATATCAGGAGGCTGCCTTGGGCATGTGTGCTTGAGTCTGCAACAGGAAATGGCCGAAAGCATGAATGAGTCAGTGGAAAATGACCTTGGTTTAACAGCATTAGTTACTGTTTATCACATGCCTATATGAGCCAGGTAATTTGCAAACATATCTCTAATCTTTACAACTATTCTGAGGAAACTGGGGCTCTGAGACATTGTGATGTGACTTTTCCAAATCTCGAAGCTTTTAAGAGATGGAGCCAGGATTCTAAAGCATCTGAACCAAAGTCTCTCTGATTCCAGAGCAGGTTGAGAAGATGATCTAGAGTGACCTGCCTCACTGGCTGGTCAGGGGAGGATGTGCTTGCCTGGGGAATACTCTGAGGCTTCTTTCTTCCCTTATATTTCCTAAAACTGTTGGATCAAAGGCGACCCCACTAACCTTTCCCAGACCAAGAAGCATTTTTTTCAGTGATCATATGAATAGCTCCCCTCCCAGCTAGTACCTTTGGATCCCAAGTCCATGTTCTTTTGTCATCACCAGGCTGATTCTCAGTTCCTGGAGAAAAAACTCAAAGTTTGAGTCAGACACTCCATGTGCTGTTCAAGGATCTTCCCTGCAACACTGTTTATAATAACAAGAAATTATAAACATGAATGCCTATCAACAGCAGAGTGGTTAAATACCACCATATGATGGAGTGCCAGTACCCCGCAGCTGTGAAATGACAGAAGGTTTAAGTATGTTGTTAAAGAGAAAAGGCAACTTACATACACATGTGATTGCACAGGCAAAGAAAATTCATTGAAGGACATTTATGCATTCAGAAAATATTTGTTAAGCATTTTAAGGTATCCAAGAAACTTATTAACAGGGGTTACCTGTGAGGAGTGGGTCTGAGGGAAAAACAGTAACTTGTGCTTTTTGGTAAGCTTCTGTACATTTAAAAAAACTCCACAATCAGTATTCTGTATAAAGTCAAGATAAAAAGAAGTTTGAGAAAACAAGTAGAAATATCCAACAGGTACTTAACTAGAAAGGGACAGGGCTGTACAGAACTTATAAGTAACAATTTTTTCCCCTGCAGTTCTACAAATGAGGATGGCGGTAGGCGCGTCCTACTTTTAGTGCAGGTAGGAACTTACTCTAAAACGGGGGAAAAAAAAAACAACCTAGGGCTGATGATAAACCGAATACCGCTTAACTTCTGCGGCCCAGGTCTTCCTACCACGCGATCTGGAGAAGTATTATCTGTAGATGGTGTGCAACTGAAGCCGCGGGAGCTGCTGCTGTCTATCCCAGGGGTGCATCTTACACGCCGGGTCATTCATCTCCCAAGTTCTGCGTCAAGCTGGAAGAAACGCTGAATCTGGAACCACCCACCCAGCTTTACCAACGGGGCAACTCACGCTTCAAGAGGTCACAGGGCTGGGATGTGACTTCGCCCCAGCGCTGACGTCAAAGGCCACACTCCTAACACACTACGTCCCGGCTCCTGTCCTGTAAAACTCCGCAGCCTCCAGCCGCCTAGGCGTCCTGTCCACAGCCCCGGGACACGGTGGAGGGCCCGGTGCCAGCATCCCGGAGGCAGCGTCCAGACAGAAGGGAGCGAAGTGTCCGAGTCCCCAGTCCCGAGAAACCGGGAGCTCGGCCTAAGAGCCGCCCCGCTGGTCACTGCCTACCAGTCTTTCTCTCTCCGCAGCGCTTGCGAGTCTTGAAGATGAAGAAGCGAGTCCGTCCCGGGCCACGGCCGGGCTTCTCCGACACTCTCGGCTTCTTACAGTTAGGTTTCGACCGCAGCTCTGCTCTCCGAGACTTCCGGGCAGGGGGCCGCGGAGGGCTGGCGGCGGCGACGTTCACAGACGGGACGCAGGGAAGACCGGTCAGCGCCCGCGAGACCCTTCCAGGGCGCATGCGCAGTGCGTGAGCGCGGAGAGGGCGCGGCTGGCCGCGACCGCGGCTGCGCAGAGGCGGTGCCAGGCGCTGCGCCTGCGCAGTGGCGGGGCGGGGCGGGAAGGAGGGAGGTGGTGGCAGCGGCGGCGGCTGCTGAAGAGGAGGAGGAGGAGGGGGAGCGGAGGGAGGTGTTTCTGTCAGTTCCGGCTGTTTGTTCGGGAAGTGGATCCGCCGCTGCCGGAGCACCCCGGAGGGAGCTGCGGATCGCGAGGCCAGCACCGACCCCGCCCGCTAGCGCTCGCCTCCCCCGCCCGCCATGGCCCGGGACTACGACCACCTCTTCAAGCTGCTCATTATCGGCGACAGCGGTAAGGGCCGCAGCGGCCGGAGGCGGCGTGGGCCCTGCCGGGCGCGGCCCGCAGGAGCCTCGGGGAGGACAGGCGGTCAGGGAGGTGCCGGCCCGCGCGGGGCGGGCGGGGCGGCCGGCGGCCCCAGGGGCGCGCGGAGAGGCTCCGGGCCGCGCCGAGGTGAGGCTGGGGTGCCGGGCTGCGGAGCAGGGTGCGCGAGGCTTGGGGCTGGGCGCCCGGTCCACTCGCCGCGCCGGTCCCTGCCTCACGTATGACCTTGGTCAAGTCGCGCGATCTCTGGAGTTGGAGGGACCTGGGTTCTAGTCCTGGGGCTACCAGCTTCCTCACTCTGACCTTGGGCGAGTTGTTTCGCCTTTCCGAGCCTCAGTTCCCTCATCTGAGAAGTGGGGACTTGCCTCGGTGGGTGGTGTGAGTATTGGATGAGATACAGCTGGAAAAGTGCTTAGTACTCGACCTGGCAGAAAGTGAGCTCCAGTTAGATGTTAGCTGTTGATGTGTTATCAGTAGCCTTTGTAAGCCTCGGTTTCTTCCTCTGTAAAATGGGCATATTCCCAGAACCTGCCTCATGGGATTCCTGTGAGGTTTAAATGAGGTAAGACAGGTAAAGCACTTTGTGCAGGGCCTGGTACATTCCTGCTGCATTATTACCTCTGTATGGTTCCATTTCCTCATCTGTAAAATGGAATAGTAATAGCATCTGCCTCACTGGGCTGATTGAGTATTCAATGAGATAATGCACACACAGTGTTCAAAACAGATCCGGGCACATAGTGAGTGCTCAGTGTGTGTTTGCTGTTACATACTGTCTGCTGCTAGACGGGTGTTGGAGGTGGGTTGGCCAACATTACAAAAGTGCTTTGACCATTTATACACTCCTGTAGAGTTCCTAGCTCCCTCTCCAGTGCCTAGTGCAGTGCCTTACACCCAGTAGATGCCTAATGTATACTTATTGAATGAATGAATGAATATCAAGTGTCTTAAGAAAAGATAGGCTGGTTTCTGAGAAAGAGTGGAGGTTTTGTTTTTTTTTTTTAACATTTATTTACTTATTTAGTCTGTGCCAGCTCTTAGTTGCGGTAGGTGGGCTCCTTAGTTGCAGCATGGGAACTCTTAGTTGCGGCATGTGTGTGGGCTCTAGTTCCCCGACCAGGGATTGAACGCTGGCCCCCTGCATTGGGAGCGTGGAGTCTTACCCACTGGACCACCAGGGAAGTCCCAGGGTGGAGGGTTTTAGAAGTGTTTGGAGTGTGGCAGGTAAGCAGGTTTATGGGGTGACCAAGGGGTCAGGGAGGCAGGCCCCAGGAGGTTTATGGGAGCATAGCTGAGGTGCTGGGATTTTATGATGGGGAGGGAGGCTTGGGAACGTGCCAGACTTATAGACCAGACCTGAGTTGAGCGTTGGCAGCAGTGTCATGTTACTGGAGGCAGGGGCCAGGTTGGTGGTGGAACACATGGATTGTTAAGGAAAGAGGGGACCAAATCAAAGGGGTTGTCAGACCCTGATGTGGGAGTGCTGTGACGGTGTCATAGCTGGACCAGGAAGGTGGGTGGGTCGTGGTCTCACCGTGGAGCCGGGTTGGGACGTGGCTGGTGGTTTGGATCAGGTGAAGGGTGGCTGAGGCTTCTGAGGCTGCTGGTGGAAGGGAGAAAAGTTAGGGGCTAACTAGGGAGATGAAGAGTAGCTGTGGCTGGGGGAGGAGTTAGAAAGGTGGAGGATGGATTCATTGTGGTTTGAATGAAAGAAAACCAGACAAGCTATGTAGCCTCGCTCTTGGAGATGGCCTCGGGCATTTCACGGGGTCCTGAGGCTTATGCCTTTCAGGTTTTGATTTCAGCCCTCACCTTGGTTCTGAGGGGCTGGCACCAGGGTGATTTCTCTCCTTTTGGAGTCAAAGTCAGGCTACCATGGTCAAGGTCTCTATCCCTCTGCAAGACATCTGGGGCCTGTGTGTTGATATACAAAAATGAAAAGCATAAGCTTAGCCAGAAGATGCACCCTATTGGCTTTTCTCCCTGGTGAAACCCAGGGGATGGTTTTGGCCCCTTTCTCACTGTACATTTTGCATGGTGTATTGATTTTTCACTCAGAAGTTAGGGGTGGGAGAAGACTCACTGGGTCAAGATTTATGTGACCTGGTTCCTTGTTCAGTCCGAGCGTGTAGGACTACGTTGTGTAGAGGAGATGGATGTTTTACAGTTTAATTTCTCCTGACAGTGAGCTGATACTCAAAGCCCAATGCTTATGAGGCTGGGAGATGGTAGCCATGGAAGTTCAAACTAAGCTTTGGCAACTGAGCAAGGAGACTAACATCACACCCTCCCCTGAACCAGGCTCCTTATGTGATGCTTCCTTAAGGTTTTTCAAACGATTTCATAGACACTCTCATTTGATCCTTACACGTTGCCTGTGTGGTTTGTCAAATAAGGAAACTAAGGCTCAGGGTAGCTGACTGTCTTGCCCCAAGTCACACAGCTCTTCAGAGGCAAAGCCAGGAGTTAATGCACATGACGCTTTGTGAGCAGCTGGTGTGGGGCCTGGCACACAGTAGGCCCTCAATGAGTGTAAGTTTCTTTCTGTATAAATCTAGAGCTCTTCTTCCCACTCTGCCACATTGTACACGCTTCTGGAATACAACCCCTCAGCTTTTGCAGCTCTTGTTTGTGCCTAAGATTGTATACTCTCTCTTATGCTCTTCTGACATTGGCTCTGATTTGTAACAGCATTTCGTCCGATCCATGGGGCCAGCCAGACTCATCCTTAGAACCTGGAGGCCGCAGTGGCTGTTGAAGGTCTAATTGAAGCTTTCGACCTCACAGATGAGTGAACTGAGGCTCGGGGGTGCGGTGTGTGTGTGACCTGTCTGAGCCTATACAGGGAATTAGTTCCTGAGCCAGGATTAAACCTGAGAACACGTTACTCAAAGGTCTAAGGGTTTCCAACAGTCTAGAACCGAAGCAAAGAGGGATGAGGGAACTAGAGCCCAAGGGAGGAGCATGGCCAAGGGTGGGGGCTTCTATGGTGGCATTTTGAGGACCAGAGCATCTGTGTAGGGCAAGAGGAAGAAGGCAGGGGCAAGAAGGAGTTTGATGCAGGGAGAGCAGTGGTGACTGAGAGTGGGGGGTAAGGTTTTTGCAGAGAGAATCTGTCTCCCTGCTACCAAGAGGCATCAAGGGCCAGGGCCTGTGCTCTCTGCAGGGTTGAGGGTGATGGGGCTGGCCTGTCAGGGTGCGTGCTGGACATGGCCCTTGGAAAGCTGCTGACTTCGGCTGTGGTGAAGGCAGATTGGTACCCATCACTTCCTCCCCTGGGCGGGTGCTGCAGGGTGGAAGGTAGCAGCGTGTGTTCCTAAGGTGGCTTCTTCAGGGGTATTTAGGAAACGGTGTTTCTCTGGGTGGGTTTCCCTTCCTTTCAGCGGGGAGAGCAAGGCCAGAGGTGGTTGCTGGCCTGAAGAAGCCATTGATGTGGTGACTGTAGTGGTTTTGAGCAGCTCTGCAGATGAACTTGGGGTGAATGAAGAGCACCCGGAGAGGCCAAGCTGGGGGGACGCTGCTGCTTCCCTGCTTCACGCAGAGAGCACCCCCCGCCCTTAGATGTATGTGCGTCAGATACCATTTAACTTAAAAAAAGGATGCTGCCGCCCCCCGAAAGTTTGACCACCACTGCTTGGGCTCCTTTTACTGCTGCAGCCGTAGCGTTGGGTAACATGGCTGTCTGTGATTGGCATTGGCTTAGTCATAAATTCACTAAACAGTGTTTTGTTGGCCCCTACTGAGTGCTGGGCCCAGCTTCCAGCCCCGTGAACGTGCAGGGCAAGTGGAGCGAGACCTCCTTCCTAGAGGAACTCATGGCCCAGTGGCCCAGACACAAGGTTTTTGCTGAGTAAGCGGGCCAGGAGGCTCCAGGAGGAAGCAAGGAGCCGGCAGGGCCGATGGGGTGTTGGCGCTGGGCAGAGCGCTGTGAGGGACTAGCCCAGGACTGGGGCTCTCCTCAGGCTGGGCAGGAAGCCTCGCAGAGGAAGTGGCCCCAGCGCAGCAGGCTGCGGCTGAGCGGCGGGGACCGGGGCTGCGGCACCTGTCTGCTCAGAGCTGTGCCCAGCCTGTCTTCAGGATGGTCAGACCCCGGTTCACTCCATGAGCCAAGTTCTTCTGGGCATCGCTGGGCGACTCACCCACTTGGAGAGGTCCCCAGAGGAGATCGTCAGAGAGGACTGCCCAGAGAGGACGCCTGGGTCAGCTGGGAATGGGGCAGCGGCAGCTCCCTCTGAGTATCTGGTGAGCGCACGGGTTCCTCCCCACAGCCAGGCACACACACTCAAAGTTCGCTCTTAGCTGGGGGCGTAGGCGTGGGGTCTGAGACCCTGGGTTAAGATCTCCTCTTGTCTAGCTTTGATAGCACTGCTGCTAAGACTCTGACAGGTATGGGACACAGGCCACTTTGGGTTTTTTTGTTCCACTTCCCGAAGCAGATGCAAGAAGACCTCCCAAGCAGCATGTATTGGCAAGAGCCGTGGAGCTCCAGGGTGGACAGCCCTGGATTCAGATCCAGCTCCACGCCCCTGCCGAGGCCCCTAGACCAGCCGTGTAGCTTCTTGGAGCCTCTGATACCTCATCTTAATAGATGCAGCTGGACTTGCAGGAACATCCGAGTGCCGGCCGCACGCAGTGCCCTGCGTGTGCTAGTGCTTTCCTTCTGTGCTCGGTTGACCCAGCTGGCTTGGGGGGAGGGCAAGGGCGGGGACAGGAGGACACAGGGCACAGGACAGGTGCACCTGGAGGCTAAAGCTGCCGTGTGTTGAAGTAAAGGGAAGCCACCCTTATGACGGTTCTGCCTGTTCTTGGAACAGGAGAGACTGTGGGAAGTGAAATGGTCTGAGCACCCTGAGCACCCCTGAGCTGAGGGGTTTCAGGCGGGCGCCCCCCTCGCCGCCCATGTAGCCACCCGTGGCATCAGCCGGGGTGAAGGTGGCCGACAGTCGGTTCAAGTTGTCTGCACCTCACTTTCTTCATGTGCAGAATACCCTGAGGATCTCCAGGGTGCTTTGCAGCCATGCAGCCCCTTGTCTCACCAAACCGAAGCTCCACATGTGATGTGCGTTTTCCAGGGACTACATTCTAGACACACCTTGGGGCCAGTATCCCTTGGTCGGCCTTCCCCTGCTTCGTGTCCGTCGTTGGGTCTCTTCCTTGGGGTTGCTGGGCCTGGCCCTCACACGGGCCCAGCTCGTGTCTTACACTGAGATGGAGGAAGAGGTCAGAGATCCAAGGGGAGAGGTGTTCTGGTGCAGGCTGGTTGGGGAGGAAGATGGGTGCTGCTCTGCCTCTGAAGAGTTAGGACTCGGGACCATCTCCCTGAAGAGGGGTAGGGGTTGGAGTGGGGACCCGGGCCTCCTCTCATTTCCTGCTTTCTCCCCTGCAGGTGTCGGCAAGAGCAGTTTACTGTTACGTTTTGCAGACAACACTTTCTCAGGTGAGTGTGTTGCTGGGATGCTGCCGGGTGTTTTGGTTTTAACATCCCTTCCCCTGGCGCCAGAACACCCTGGCCTCTGCCTAACGTCAGAAAAGTCCTCATTCTGATTGCCAGACAGGGGAGGAGGAGGAGGGGGCGTAGGTTAGAAGTCTCTGTGGTCGGTCTTCATCTATCTTGTTCAAAAAAATCCTCCTGCAGGCCCATCCTTTTTCTACTCAGGGTCTTTTTTGTGTCCTAACATTTAAAAAAGAAAGAAAAAGACAAGTTAGGACATGCCTGTATAAAGTGTCAAACAGGAAGGCTCAATACAGTGAAAAAGGAGCACTGCTCTCCACCCCCTGCCCCACCCCCGTCCTGGGTACCCTGGTAGCCTCTGCTCAGTGTGATGTGTCTCTCACTCGACTCCACACGCTGTGAGCCGGCCACTTGCCTTCCCCTCGGCATATCAAGGATCATCCTTGCATGTCTACATGCAGACCTGTGGTACTTTTGAATGGCTGTGCAGCTTCCTGGGCTGTTCAGGGATGCACATCGTTCATAACAGTGTCTTGATGCGTGCATGCTTTCTAGTTGCCTCTATTTTAAGTGGTGCTGTATTTCTTGGGACACACTGTGTTTATTCTTGCATAAAAGTGGAGTTACTAGGTCAGGGGGTATGTGCTTTTAAAGTTTTCACAGGTACTGCCAGTTCGCCTTTCGCAGAAGCTGTGCTAAGTTGAAGGGGTCTAAAGAGTCCCTTGTCAATGCTGATCAGTACTAGGTCTTAGTGGTGTTCATTTTTGCTCAGCTGATAGGCAAAAAGTGCTGCTCGTTCAGTCTTGTGTTTCCCTGATCACTGGTGAAGTGGGGCACATTTTCATTGGTCGAGCACATCAGGTTCAGTGCAGAGGCTTTGGGCTGTCTTGGCCTCTCTGATCGAGGACTGATGTGTGACTACCTCTGGGAATTCCCGTGATGCAATTGAGGGGCGAGCTTCACTTAGGAAGTGATTACATGGTGGACGCCTCTCTCTTGAGGAAGGGAGAGGTGGGTTTCTCCTGACAGTGGCCCTGCACACCCCTGGTGGCATGACATTGGAAAGAGTTGTCTTCTCTATGTGACCATGAGTGTGACTGAGTCTCAGCTCATCTTTAAAAGTGGGACCGATCCCCATCCCTCCCACGTAGGGTTACTGCGAGGATTCCCCAGGACTAAGTAATCTCTCAGTAAACACCAGGGGTTTGTCGTTGTCTCCTGTTCGAGAATGGTGACTAGTGGGCACTTCTCACTGTGCTGGAAAACATTCCTCTTCCTCCTTATGTCCCTCTGACTCCCCCTCCTGTCAGCTCTCAACTCTTGGAGGGTTCTCTTTTGCAACCTCTCTCCTCCTTTCCATTTCTACTACCAGTTCAGACTGCTGTTGATTCTAGCCCGAAGGATTACAGCAGCTCCTGCCCATCCTGTACCAGACTGCTGAGTTTATCTTGCTAATGCATGTCTCTGGCAGGGTTTCCTCTGTTTAAAAACCTCAGCGGTCCTCTCAAGTGAGCAGAGTTCACAGCAAGGTTTCTCCACTGTAGCACCACTGATGCTCTGGGCCCTGTAGTTCTTTGCTGTGGCGACTGTCCTGTGCATTGAAGGATGCTGAGCAGCATCCCTGGGCTCCACCCACTAGATGCCAGCACCCTTCCCCCTCCCAGTTGTGACAACCGAAAATGTCTCCAGACATTTCCAAGTGTCCTCTGGGGGGTGACTCAACAATCCTCTATTGAAAACCACTGGCCTTCATAATCTATCTTCAGTTCACCTTTCCAGCTTCCTACCTCATGCTGTCTGTTCATGCTTTTTTGTGTTTTCACTAGCTCGCTCACTTATTCAGCCATCAGCTGTGTATCAAGTGCCCACAGCACTAGGTGCTGGACTGCTCTCCTTGGTGTAATCCAGTCCCCGCAGAGAGCCAGATGCCGCCTTGTCCTCTGTGCTGCCTCAGTTCTTTTCTTCTGGGTGGGATGTCTTTCCCCAGCTAATCTCAGCCTTTGACATCATACCTGTTCTTTCAAGCCAGGTCTAAATGTGACTTGCGCCCGAGAGCCTTCCTTGATCTCCACCCCACTTTGAACTTTGACCTTTCCTATCCACTCTACACACTTGATAGAGTCAGTTGTGTGTGTGTCTTGTCTGCGGCACCGGGTCACGCTGTCAGCTCCAAATGGAGTGAGAACATGGGCTCTTCTAGCATTCGGGCCTTTGTAAGCCTGGACAGGACTATTCTGTTGCCAGAAATTCTCTTTAACTCCATGTTTCACACAGATGCCCCAAGAGAGCTATTTACAATGCAGCGCTCATGCTTGGATTAAACCCTTCAATGCCTCCCTGTAACACACAAAAGAGAAAGTCCAAGCTCTTGAAAATGGCACAAAGGCCAAGATCTGGCCTTGCTCACCTCCACCCCGAACCTGCCTCCCTCCGTGTGCTTGACCTCAGGCCACTACCCCCCCCGCCCCCCCCCCCCACACCACTGCTACGTTTGCTGCCATCTCCTCTGCCTGGAGCAGTGTTTTTCAAATTGCAGGTCGGGACTTAGTTTTATTTTTTTATTTTTTATTGGAGTATAGCTGATTTACACTGTTGTGTTACTTTCTGCTGTACAGCAAAGTGAATCAGTTATACAAATACATGTATCCACTCTTTTTTGGATTCTTTTCTCATACAGAGTATTACAGAGTAGTATCCTGTTATATATATATAATAGGTCCTTATTAGTGATCTATTTTATTTGTATATAGATATATATATTTTACATATAGTAGTGTGCATATGACTTGTTTGTGTTTCAGGAAGTTAATTTTGTGGGTCATTTAAAATGTTTGGACTAGAAAAGAGAAGCCCGGAATGCATCATAGGCTCCCACCGTTCCCAGGCCACAGTGAACGTGTCCATGCCCCGGCCACTCTAGTAGAGGGGCATGTCCCCTCCCCCCAGTCACGTCCCCTGTTTTATTTCCTTTGTGGCACTCGTTGCTCTTGAAATTGTCTTCTTTATCACTGTTTCATTGTATCCTGCCTGTTGCCCTCACCTTGGGGCTCGGACTTTGTCTTTTTTGTTCAGGGCTGTGTCCTCCAGGCACTTGGAGTGAGCGGGGCGGGACAGTGGAGCCCAGGGTCACCTGTGCCATTTAGGGCGTGGTCTGACTAGGGCGGCCTGTGGGCCCTGCTAACATCTGTGTGTGTGCAGGCAGTTACATCACCACGATCGGAGTGGATTTTAAGATTCGGACTGTGGAGATCAACGGGGAGAAAGTGAAGCTGCAGATCTGGGACACGGCCGGGCAGGAGCGCTTCCGCACCATCACCTCCACGTGAGTCAGGCCAGCCCCGCTCCTGCTCAGACCCCTTGCCACTGACATTCAGACACGGTTGAGCCACTAGTGCCGGGTCACGATAGAGATGCCACTGGGTCGGGCCCCCGCGACTGTTGGGAGGTGAGAGCTCCTTGCCGGCTGCAGTGGGTTGCCTCAAGTGGGGTCCTTCCTCTTCCTGAGACTGCAAGAAGAGGAGGGGGCGTGGCGGGACAGCACGCGCCAGTCCGCTGACCCTCTGGCCTTTGGTTCCTTTGTCTTTAAAATGGGGTAGCAGTGGTGATGTTGGCTTTGCCAGGTGGTGAAACACTTAGGCAATGACAGTGCTCTTGTTAGGTGTCAGCTGTGACAGCCGGGGTTGTGGGGTCAGCCGTGCAGGCTCCCGTCACCACCCTGACTTCCGGGAGGGGGCTTCCCTCCGCTGGGAGGCCTGGAAGGAGCACTGGTAGTTAGGAGGCCGTTGGGTGGCCCCTCCTCCCCAAAGCTGTCTACTGGGAACCCAGCTCACGCTGAGGGCTGTCCTCCTTTGCTGCTGCAGTACCTTTGTGATTCTTAGCTGTAAACAGGAGGAAAACCTAGCTGGAGCGCCAGACAGCAGGGGTCCTGTGGAGTGGCTGTTGGTTAATGGAACAGGTTCCAGGAAAGAGCAGGGCTATGAAGGCAGACACTTGGGAATTTACATTTTTGCTCTGCTTTGTGACCTTGGGCAAGTTGCCTAAACTCTATGCTTCAGTTTCCCAGGGGGCTTGTCTTTGGGACTTGCTGTAATGCCGAGTCCAGTGTGCTTGGGGACATCCACGTGTGAACATGGATGATTCCATTGAGCTCCCTGCAGCTGGTACTCTCATCATCCCTGTTTTACAAACGAGGGAGCTTCCGAGGGGGTCCTGCTCCCTGTCATGGGCAGTGCCTGCGCTCCACACTGAGATGTGTGCAGAGCAGGAGCCAGCGCCTGGCCTGGAGTAGTCGCTTCTTCCATCGGCCTCTCCTTTGCCTCCCCCAGCAGAGCCTGTGTGAGTGGGGGTCTTGGGAAGGCACGAGGGAGTGTCGTCTCCTCCCGGCAGGGTGAAAATGGGGCAGACCCCCGGCTGGCCACCCATCCAAGAGGTGGCTCAGGATCTGAGGGGTGGGAAGTGTGAGGGTCGAAGAGCCCCCACGGTGGTGGCTGGGAGTGTCGGGGTGTCCAGGGGTGCCAGCTGGGTGGGTGGGTGGCCCTGGTCAAGGGGCTTTAAGGGGCCAGAGCCTGAGCAGGCCTGGAGCGGGGGCGGGCTTCTGTCACTGGGCCAGCCCTGTGGTGAGCACACGAGCCAGGATCTGTGACTCCCCGAGACCCTGGGGGTCCCCAGTCCTGGGGGCTGCCCAAGGCAGGTCTCTGCAACTACTTCCCGATGAGCTGCCTGAGCCCCCTTGTGTTTTGGCAGCTGCCAATGAGGCCTCAGCTAAGGAGGGCAGCTGGGGTCAGGGGGTCCTTGGGGTAGGACAGACATCATGAGCTTTGGGCAGCCCAAGCATCTAGGCCTGAATAAGACCAAGACCTCTTGTCGGGGTCGGGAGGAACGGGCACTGACCCCAGATATCCTTACTCTGGGCTGGGACTGTCGCCAAAGACCTTACCTGCTTCATTTCATTTAATCCTGATAAAAAGTCCTGTGATTATCTCCAATTTACAGACAAGAAAACTGAGGCCCAGAGAGGGTGAAGTAACCTAGCTTGCTTGGTTAGGAGTTGAACTGAGGTCTGGCTGATGCTGAAGCTCTTGCCTTTAACTGGTCCACAGCTCTGCTCTCTGCTGGCCCTCCACCGCCAAGGGACTGGGGCTGGGGCTGGGGCTGAGGCAGACGGCAGATGCTCTGGTGCCTCCTGTGGGTTAAAACCAGTCAGGGAATTCAGGGCATCTGAGGATACTGGGCCTGTGGCCACAAGAAATGCTCCAGGCAGGGCAGTGGGGCGGGGGAGCCTGAGCCTTTTCAGCAGAGAAGCACGGGCCTGGCAGGGCCGGCCATCCTGAGGTCAGCTCCTTCCAGGGCATCGGGAAGAGGGGGAACTGCCTCACTCATCCTCTGGGGGAGAACTCCGCTGCCTGCAGGCAATCTGGGTTTGCACAGGAAGGGGGAGTGCCGCACGCCAGTCGGCCTGCCTGGGGGCTGAGGGAAGGAGTCTGGAGTTTGTTTCAGGAGTTTGTTCTCTTCCAAGGATTGGGGCAATCGGGGGGCAATAACGTGGCCTTTTCTGATTCAGGGCATTAAAAGAGAAACTAAAATTGCATCCTGTTAGCCTGCTGAGAACGCCCTGTTGTCCCCCTCACTATTTCTTGCCTCCTGGTGGCTGGGGTTCATTGACCCTGAGCTGTGGCTGGGGGCACGGGCTGGGGTGGGGTGCTGAGGGCAGAGGGCGAGGCGGAGGCAGGGAAGCCCCTTCCGTACCTGGCCCTGGGCTCAGACCCAGGCTGTGGCTTGCAGCAGTTCACTCCACTCAGCCTTACATCCTCACTGGTGACGTGGTGACCCTCCTGTCTTGTACCAGGTGTGGCAAAGATCAGTAAGGTCGTGGGTGTGAAGCACCGGCGCTGTGTTGGCATAGAGCCAAGTTGTGGCGCGTGGACGTGATGACTGATGGAGGAGGAGGTGGAAGCCCAGCACACCGGTGCCCTCCTCGCCCGAGCTCTGAGCTCCGGACTGGTTCTCTCGGGTGACACCCCCTTGCCTGGGTCCCAGAGAAGGCGGAGGGTCCCGGGGAGCAGTGGGGGCTTGTGCTGGGGCCGCGGCTGTAGGTATTTCTTGGCATCTTCAACTGTCTTCAGCAAAGGAGGGTCTGGAAACACAGTCCACTGCTCGCATGTCCTTTGTTGGAGGGGGACAATCATCTGTCCTCACCGGTTCCCGGCATGCTCTCCTGCACCTGCTCAGGTGGGTGTCCACCAGGTGGACCCAGGTGATGACCTGGTGCTCTAGGGGGCAGGGAGGGGCAGGGCCTGGATGGCTTGATTGTTCGGGCTCCCCAGGGCAGGGCGCTGTGTCCCTAGGAAGGCAGAGCTGCGGGCAGATGAAGCTCCTGGGGGATGTCAGCGGGTGTCTGAGGGTGGAGAGCCGGGGTCGTGAGAGAGGCTGGGCTTTTCTCACTGCCTTGGTGGCCGGCCTGCGGAAGCTGCTATCGCTGCTGCCTGCCATGGTGTCCCTTGGTTTTCTTCCATCTGTGTCGGGGGCCCAGATTGTCACTGAAGGAATAGTAATAGTGATAATAAAGAGCTGGCCCTTGTGGAAATATGTATTATCTCCTTAGTCCTCACAACCACCCCAAGAGTCCTAGTACCCCCATTTTACAGTTGAGGAAACCGAGGTGCCATGAGGTGCACGCAGTAACCTTCCCAGGGCCCCACAGCCTTTCATAGATGGAGCTCGTTTGACCTGTGTCCTGTGATCGGGCCTCGACTGTGAGGGGTCGGCCAGAGTGCTGACGGGCAGGCAGGTAAGAGCACAGCTGCACCTGCCAGCCTGGCCGGCCCCATCCTCGTGCAGCCTGTGGTGCCTCAGAACCGCCACCTGGGAGGGCTGCTTTCCTACGGGCTTGGGGCCCTGATGAGCCCCGGGAGGGCAGAGGCGCTATGGGCTGGGTCGGGGGGGGGGAGTCCCCGTCTACCCGTGAGCACGGCCTGTTGCAGGCAGTGGTTCTTACCCTCGTTGTTCTCAGAAACCCCTGGTGAGTGAGAATCTCTGCAGCGCTGGGTGATGTGACGTGTCAGGGCAAGGGGTGTCACCTGGCTGCTGGGTCAGTGAAGGCTCTCTGGAGAAGTGTGAGGCTCTGTCCTCCTCTTCCTTCCAGCGTTCATGTCCTCCATCTGTCCTCCTGAACCATGTGAGTGAAGGGGGATGTGGCGTCTGGAGAGGAATGTTCACATCCTCCTGCCTTGCAGACCTTCCAGCTGACCGTAGGCGCCGGGGTCTGTGCTTTTGGATGTGTCCTGATGCCCAGGTCATTTCCATGCCCTACCTGCCCCCCGGCCTGGATGAGCCTGGAGTGGCAGGAGGGGAGGTGCCCACCTGCCCCCAGGGGAGTGAGAACAGACCTTGGCAGTCTTCACAAGTGGTGCGTGTTCTTGGAATGGCATTTTACTATGACAGATTTGAGGACAGAAAAAAGTTTTGAATGTTAAAAAGAGGACAGTGGTAATATGATGTCAAATGCAAACATCGCCTGAATTTTAAAAATAAAACAACTTCAAAGAAGTTTCAAGCTGTTGGCAGCCTCTGAACAATTTGGTTGGCCACCGCAGGGCCGAGCGCTCCCTACTTACCGTGCCTGGGGAGCAGCATGAGCAGCAGTGCTGCCGGCGTCCTACCTGCTGGCTGGGCTCTGGATGTCCAGCCGAGGCCGGAGGGAGAGGAGCTACCAGGCGTGCTGGGGGAAAGCACTCGCCCCCTTGCCGTTTCCCAGCCACTGTCTGGATGCAGGCAGGCGGGTCCTGCGAAGGGGCTACTCTTGTTTAGGCTGAAGCTCTGACGCAGACCCTGGCCCTACAGATATTATCGGGGGACCCACGGGGTCATCGTGGTCTATGACGTCACCAGCGCCGAATCCTTTGTCAACGTCAAGCGGTGGCTTCACGAAATCAACCAGAACTGTGATGATGTGTGCCGGATACTAGGTGAGGCTGGACCCAGCAGGGTAGACAGTGGGATGGAGGGTGGCAGGGCGTTCCCATGGGGCTGGGCTGACTCTGCTTTGCCTTGAAGTGGGGAATAAGAATGACGACCCTGAGCGGAAGGTGGTGGAGACAGAAGATGCCTACAAATTCGCTGGGCAGATGGGGATCCAGTTGTTTGAGACCAGCGCCAAGGAGAATGTCAACGTGGAAGAGGTGAGGCCTGCGCCGGAGGGGCAGGGGGTGAGCACGGCCCAGCTCTGCTCCACCACCATGGCCTCCTTGCCCCACCCTGGCCTGCCTGGGGCATCCAGGTGGCCGACAGAAAACATCACAGTAACGGCCGTTGAATGAGTGCCTCCTGTGTGTGCCAGGCCTTGTGCTAGGCTCTTTACAGGTGCCACCTCATATCTCAACAGTCCTCTGAGGTAAATTAGTCCCATGTTTCAAATGGGAAACAGGTTCCAGCTCGTGAGAAGCTGAGTCAAACTATGACGTGCTCCACACCACAGCCGTGCACAGTGTCCACTCAGTCCTCTGCCTCCCCGTCCCTCCCCACTGTCACCTCTTCCTGCTCTCTGGCTTTCCTTGGGGCCTTGGCCTCCTGTAGCGACCAGCTAGCTTTCCTGTGGCCTCCAGAGCTTGCTTGGGTGGGTGTCCGGGCGAGCCCCCCAAGGCATCTGGGGAGGCACATCCCCTCAGACTGGCTGGGCCTCTAGACCGGGGCAGCCTCCTGTCACTTAATGCTGCAGCTGCTGGAAAGCGCTTGTGAGTCTTTGGAGAAAAGCAGGACCTTTTGCCACAAGCCCAGGCTGGCTGCCCTCATGGCTTCAGGAGGGTCCTGCCTGTGGGGTGTGGAGCCCAGGGGTGCCAGATCCCACTGCGTCCTGGGCTCGGGCTGCCTGATGGCAGGGACCCCGGGCGCCTGCGTCAGGCTAGGGTCACAGTGTGGGCTTTTCCACTTAGGGGCCTGTGGCGGGGCCCTGAGTCCTCTCCACGCTCCACTGTTGCTTGTGTAGATTGGGGTGGGGTGAGAGCCTCTGCCTCCCGGGTTGCGGGAATGAGTGAAGCAAATTACGTCACGTACTTGCTACCTTTCCCAGAAGTGGAGGAGAGCTGTGGGGTGGTCCGGGGAAGGTTCTAGGCAGGGTGTGCAGGGAGGTAGCGTGGAGCGGGCAGGCTCTGGGTGCTTCTGGTCCGTCGCAGGGGCACCTTTATCTGTGTTGTCTGGAGTCCAACTGAAGGAAAGGAGTTCTTTCTCCTTTAAGAGAAAGACTGGAAAACCCCTTCCCTGAGACGTAGCTCAAAGGTCTTTGATGTTGTTCCTCCTTGACCTTTATAATTCACCACCTCCTTCTAGATAGGGTTTGAAGACACACATACAAAAAAAACTCATCTGTAGAACTAGAAAGCTGGGCCTGGGGAGGCAGGGAGTTGGCCACGCTGTGATGGGGCCTCCACGCTGGTCTGAGGCCTGCCCTGCCTCCTTCACCCTCACAGATGTTCAACTGCATCACAGAGCTGGTCCTCCGAGCAAAGAAAGACAACTTAGCGAAACAGCAGCAGCAACAACAGAACGATGTGGTGAAGCTCACGAAGAACAGTAAACGAAAGAAACGCTGCTGCTAATGCCCCCAGCCCACTGCAGAGACTGCACTGCGGCCACTCCCCCTGCCCCAGGCCAGGGGGCTCCTCTCCTCGGGGGACACTGTTTCGTGCCGTTATTTAAAGAATTCTCTCCACGTTTTTGTACCGGGAGGCGCCATCGGCACTTCCTCCCCTCCCCCATCGAGTGCCAAGAAGGTGTTGGACAGCCTGCCCTTCCCTTCTGGCGCCCCTGCCCCCCGGCCAAGGCGCCTGGGCCCGGCGAGGACGCTGCCAGCCAAGCGGACTGATTAACCGGAGTTTGTACATAATGTATATTGCTTTAACCAGCGCATCACCCTTGTTCTGCTCTGGCTCTTGCCTCCCTAATGCCAGCCTGCTGCGACACCCCCTCCTCACCCAACCCCAACTTACTGCCAGCAGCTTCCTGAGGGGACAGGATTACATGCTAGACATACCTTTTGCCAACCTGGGCTGGTGAAGTGGGCTCCACGTGACTCGTTCTCTCCTGCAGGCTGTCGGTGTCTGTCCCTGGCATGTAGGGGCTCACCCCTGTTCAGGGCCTCTGCCGGCCCAGCTCCCTCCCCTCTCCATCCCATCCTGTAACCATTCTGGCAGCTGGGGAAACCTGGCCTTGAAGTGGGCCTGGGGTTCCCATCAGAGGCCTGGCCCTTTATTTCCACAGAAGGAGTCACTCCTGCCCTTTGGCCAACGGATTTCTTGTCCTGCCTTCCAGATGCCTCTGAGCTACAAACCCAAGGGAGCCGTGGCTTCTAATTTATATACCAACCTGTTTTGGTTCCAACAGAAAGGTAGGGGTGTGTTTGTGCAGGGATGGGCTTGCAGGGGGACTAAGGAGCATCATTTTAACAGATAAAGAAAAATGAAGCCAAATCAAATGAATTAAGTTCCTCATACTCTTTTTCTCTTACTGAGGTTTGGTTGGCACAGCAGCAAAAGTTGTGGCCGCCCCACTTTGGGTCCAGTGTTTTTAGAAAAACTGAATGGCTTCCTGTCATCGTGGAGCCGGGCTCTTGGCCGAGCGGCTCTGCCTTCCTGGTGGTTTGCTGGTGGGAAAGGAGGGGCCTTCCACCCCGGTCTCTGTCGGCCCAGGGCCTCCCGCTGAGTCGTGGGTCTCTGATGCAGCCCCAGGCACCTTTGAGTGTGGGGAGTGGGTGCCAGGGGCCACTGGGCTGTGGGGACAATGTCTCTGAGCTGCACGCAGGCAGCCTTGGATCACTGACAGGACTGTTTTAGTATAAAGGTAGCATGAGGATTTCTTAGTGAATGGGAAGGAACGGCCGCTGGGGCTGGGAGCCAGCTCTGACCCACCGTGGTGCCCTGGAGGAGAAACCAGGGTCGTCTGCACTTGATGACTGTCACCGCCACCCCCTCGAGACGCTTCATTCACCTTTCCTCTAAAAGGATCACGTAACCTGGGAATAATTTATTTCAACACCATGATGTGTTTTACGAGATTTCCTTTCCTAGGTGATTTCCAGGCCAAGCCCTGATTGGACAATCACATCACAGATCTCACTGCACATTTTCCATGTCACTGTTGATGGGTTTTCAATCAGTAAAAAACTGGGGGTTTCTTGTGACCTGTCTCTCCACTTCCCCAAACTGCCAAAAGCCCATAGTTCTGTGTGACAGGCCTTCACTTTGGAGCCACAGGATGAGGTGGGAGCGCTGGGCCTGGGAAGGCGGTGCTGTGGGGGTGACAGCAGGTAGCCCTGTCTGGTTGGGGTGCTGAGAGCCACAGCATGGTCTCCATCCTCAGGACCGTCCTGGTGACCACAGGTCCCGTGGGTGGAGGGTGTGGAGAGCTCAGGCCTCCTGGGTGGGCCACAGCTCGGCTCTGAGGTGACACTGATGTGGCAGTGCTTGCAAATTCAAGCGGCAAGAGGAGGGGGTCCTGGAAGTTTCCAGCCCAGGCTAGAAGCCACCGTGGCTTCTGGCAGCTGGACATCCGGACCCAGGTGGTGGGGTGATTTGGTGATGACAGTGTGCCTGTCCCGCTGAGTGTCACACACATGAATGGGGGGTGGGGGAGGGGGAATTCAGGGCTGGACCGGCATCGTGGTGGACCTGATGTGAAATTCCTGTTGAACAACAAAACTTTTAAATGGTTTGCTAGGATTATTTCTGTATTGAAAATTTCTAATTATGCTTTTTAAAAAAATACTAAAAATAAAGGTTCAAGCTGCCAGATTTTCTTCCAGGGTCTGTTTCCTCTCCTCCAGCTGTGCTCTGGGTGGGCCTGGCTGCTTCCCACCCATTGTGTCCAGCTCTTGTTTGTTCTGGTCTGAGTCCTGCACAGGTGCCCATCAAGGCTCAGGGATGCTTTCAGAAGCCAAGTTTGTTTTCTCCATGAAAGGTGGGTCCGGGTTGAGCTTCCCCTCTGGCTGGGAGCACACGTGGTAAGATGCCAGGGGAAATGCCATGTTTATTCTCCGTGTGCCCAGAAGGATGCAGCGGAAGCTTTGCCTACAGTGATTTCTTTCTGCCTCAGAGTTTCTGCCAAGCTGTTGGATCTGCTCACGGCTTGGTAAGCGGTGCTGGCAGGGCCTGCCTGTAGCTGGGCAGCTGCGGCGCTGGCAGGGAGCCCGGGGCCAGGGTGGGCGTAGACATGGTGCCTTGGGTCACTGCTCACAAAACAACTGTCACTGATGGGCTGCCTCCACTCTCCAGGGGAGGTGCCTTTTCCTGGCTGAATCCATTGATTTTGCACCAACACATGAGGTGACCTCCCAGGTGCATGGGTGACTCACTCTCACTGCCTTTTCACAGCCAGCCAGCCAGCGATTCGAAAACGTAAAGCTGCATTCTGCCCAAACACCCCCTCTAGGTACCCAGTGACTGAGGCGAGAAGCTCTGTAGAAATTCATTTTATTCTTGAGACTATTTTCAAAAGAAGCAGTGGTGTGCTGTTTTTCTAAAAATATGCCTTTATAGATTCATATATAATATGTATATTATAAAATCCATACATGTATTTACATGATTGCTACATACAAAATTACAGCACTGTGGTATGTACATATCTATAGGTACATTCTTTCCACTCATCCCTGCTGTGCTTTTCCCATGTGAGGGAGGGAGACGAGCCTTTGTAAAGCGGCTTGCGGGCTGGCTCAGTCCGGGTACCTCTGAGTCAGGGCCTCAGCAGAGAAGGTGAAGTGGTCGCTGAGGAAGGATCAGGAGTCGGGTCGCCGGGTTGGTCCTTCTGTGGGCCTGGTGGGCAGCATGTGGAGGCATCCACCCCGTGGTGCCAACACTGCCCTTGAGGTGGAATGGCTGACCACAGACCCCTCTGGAGCCATTCTGTGGCCTGGACTTGCTTGGCCGAGCCAAGAACTTGTATAGGTAAGGGGTGCCAGGGACCTGTGGGAGGAGCAGACCCCTCTCAGCCCTGGCGCCAGGAAGGGGAGAGGGCTGAGGGCTAAGCCTCCAGAGGGCCCCGTTGAGGAGGAAGGCCTGCACTGGAGGGGGTGGGGGAGGGAGGGCAGCAGTGGCGGGGGCTGGGGCAGGCCCTTCTCCCTCTTAGGCTCGGGGTGGCCTCAGCCAAGCCCCGGCAGGGCCCGCTGTGGCCGAGTGCGAGAGTAGCCCTAGCCGTCAGGCCCCACAGGCTGGGGCTCCTGGCCCGTAGGTGCTCCAGCAGAGGTGCATGCACGTGGGTGAGGGGCCGCTTCCTCCCTGGGCCAGGCGTTGCTGGAGGGTGGGGTTCAGGCTGGGGGCCCTGCAGGACTAGGCCCCCGTGGCTCAGACCAGCTGGGGGCAGCCAGGGCCTCCTGAGGCATGCAGAAAGGGCCTCCATTTCTTCCGTTCCCCGTATTCCAAAGCAGAAGGGCAACGGTGCTTGGGGTTGGGCACGGGAGTCATTGAGGGGTAGGCGGGGTGGGTTGTGATCCATCAGGTCTGAGCAGCAGAGCCCAACCAAGGGGCCACTCTGGAGGCAGTCCGAGCCCTGCTCAACAGCAGCGGATCCCAGGGAAGCCCAGGCTGGGTGCGGCCAGGCAGTGGGGACAAGGCTCCTGCCCGTCCCTCTGTTGAGAGCAGCCTTCAGAGGCCGAGTGGGCCCTCCTCGATGACTTGGCCCCTGTGTGGGTGGGCAGTGTGGCCGCTGAGCCTGGCCCGGGGGTGGGGTCTGGTGTGCACACATGGTGCGCTGCTCACATGCCCCCTTTTCAGTCGCCTCCAGTGCACCCATCCTTGCTGGCCTGACTCCTCCCAGTTTAAATTTTCCTGAAGAATGAGAAGAGCCGTTTGCCTTCAGCGGTGCTGGGCTCATCGCCACGCCCCGAGCCGTGGGCCCTGGAGAGGGCAGCAGCAGGCCGGCTCTGTTCCTTCAGGTGCGTGTCCATCAGCTGTCGGTCAATGACCCTGTGCATGTCATCCTGCAGAGGGCAGAGCGGAGGGGGCTGAGCAGCTCTGACCCGGCGCTGCGGGTGGGCGGGGAGGTGGCAAATGTAGGAAGCACGAGAGATGAGGATGAGGGATGAGATGAGTGAGCGGCTGCAGCCACGGCTGCCCCGATGCGACCAAGCAAGCAGCAAGTGTGGATGCAGTGCGGGGACACAACAGTAGCCACGCGGCACCTCCAGTCTCCTCAGGGCTTGGGCTGGCTTCTCACTAATATTACTCCCTCGGCTGACCCCGCAGACCAGGTGTGTCTCTGTGGGCCCAGAGGATGGCCGCAGCTGATACTTGCCTGTCTGCCTCTCCACCCAGCCTGCCAGCCCACACCAGTGCTCAGCCTTGCCTGTGACCGGCCCTCTCTGTCCTGCTTCCTGTGTCCCCTTGGGTCTGGGTGGGCACCTCTCACTTGGTACCCACCCCCCACCAAACCCTGGGGTGGCCTCAGCTTGCCAGCTCTCCAGCCTAACATCCTGGCCACAGGGGGCTTTTCCTGCCCCTTCGTCCCCTTCAAATTACTACCTGCCTGAACTGCTGATGCCCACGCACCCCTGGCAGGCCCACGTGCGAGGTCACAGGCTCCCTGGTACCGTCCTCGCTGACCACCAACCACGCGCTCGGCCCCCACTGGCAGAGGCCAGGGGGCATCACCATCTTCGGGGCTTGTCTTGCTCCAACTTACGCCCACTTCCTTGGCTTCTTCAATGGGGTAGCACCTTTCCCCTCCGGTGTGTTAAAGTTGCATAGAAAACTCCCCCTTCTCCCTGACTTCGCCTTACGGAACATCAGCTTTTACGCCACGGAGTAGCTAACGGACGGAGCAGCTCCACTCTCCATTCTACTTGCTAGATTCTGAGTCTGCGCAAGATTCCATTTGATAAAGGCGTTCCGCCACTAACACATTATGAAAACTATTGGTTTAGAATCGAAAGCAGCCCTGTCTAGTAACATCAGCCGGAAACACAAGCATCTGCCTGATTCCTTCACCCTAAACCCGATGGGCTCTGGGATGTCCTGGTGAAAAGACCGAGTCTTGGGCCGAATGCTGGAGTGAATCAGCTGCTCGTGTCTGTTCGTGCACAGGACTGTGAGGCCTGCTTTCGGGCTGGGTGTTTCCTGAGGTCGGGGCAGATGACCTCAGCGGCCCAGAGCAGCTGCTCACTTGGTGAGCACAGGAAGTGGGCTGGCTGGGCCCCCTCTCCCAGCTTGACCAGCTTGTCCACCACTCATACACACTCACCTAAGCTCTCACCAGTCACTCAAATGTCTTTGCAAGTTTCAGTGTGAAACAAAGGGACTTTCCTGACCAGGTCACCAGGTGGCGGCGGGTGTGGACCCCTTGCTCACGTCCTGCTCTCCTGCCTTCCTCCCCTCTTCATATTCAACTTCCTACCTACACCTCTCCTCCTCCTCCTCACCAAAATGAGATATAGTCCCTACTTTGAAGGTCCCCGTGTCGTGTCAAATCCTCAGCACAGTGCCCTGTACTTGGGAAGTGCTCCATAAAAATCTATGTTGTTAAGTGTTCTCTGGTACATTGCAAACTGCATTTTTTTTATACTTTAAGATTTATCAAGATAATTCCGTGAAATGTATCAGTTCAAAACTTCGTACACACACATGCATGAGCTGCTCATAATTCCATGCCGGCCGTTACTTCTATAAAACAACCCATTTATGAGGAGGTGGAACCAAGAAACCAGGGCCAGACGGGTCAGCCTGTCAGTACTGGGCCACCTGCTGCCGCGCTCACCGGATGTGACAGTGGAAGGAGGAGGGAGGCCGGGGCTCGATTGATGGCATGGCACGCTGTATGGAGATGACCCCGGCACCGACACACAACACGGTGGACCACAAGGGAGGCGGCAGGGGCGGGATTGCGATGGTGGCAGGGAAGAGGGTGGGGGGATGAGGGCTCAATCTCACCTCAAAGGCAGGAGGGGTGTACAACTAAAGCTGTTGATACGGGAACTGAGAAAGGCCACTAGATCAGAAACCAAAGGAGCCAGATAGTAAAAAGCCCTGAGGAAGCAAACTGTAGCCGAGAGAAAAGAGAGAAGAACAGGGGCGGTGAGGCAGGAAACAGCAGCTGGCTTTGGGGCAGGAGGCAGGGAGCCAGGGAGCAGCTCTCTAGGGGGGAAGCCAGTGCTCCTGTGGCCAGCCCGGCAGGGCCCTGGAGGGACAGTCACTTCTAACCTGCCCTCCATGTGGGGCTTGCCTGGGAAAGCCCAAGGGGACTTTTCATCTATCTGGTTAGGATTTCTTGGGGAGAAACAAGAATGGTTACTCCCACATTCTGAAGTTGTACTACCCTAACCTCATTAACAAAAAGCAAGTATGGCCCTGGCCCAGTGGGCAGCCACGTTGGCTGAGTGGACTCTGACAACTGTGGCCCTAGAGACGGACACACTGACTCATTTTCCCCAGACCTGTGCCAGGACAGTGCTCTTTGGAAAAAAGGAAGCTGGCCTTTGAGAAAGGGAAGAGCATCAGCTGCTGGCAACTCAAGGATGGCTGAACTACAAACATCCAGTTGTGAATTTTCAGTCAGTCATATAGGGCTTCCTGGGCCCTCCACGTTAATGGCCGTTTCTTTCTAGCTAATTTAAACAAAGCCTGGACAACTAGCTGAAGGAGGCCCCTGTTCCAAGCCTAGAGGTCGGCACAGCCTGGGGTTCCGCGAGCCCTGAATTTCATCAGGTGAAGACTGGGATTACTGCTCACCCCACACGCATGGGACCCTCCAGTAACAAGCTCTCATTCTTACACTCAGCCTGGGTTCAGAGACTCTCCCTTACCTGCCAAGCCTCAAGCTGCTGCGAGAGGTTCAGTTTCTGCTGAATGGCATCCAGTAGCTGGCTGTTCAGAGACATCATGTCCATCTTGCACTTGGCGAGTTCCAGCTCCACAGCGTTCTTCCTGAAAACAGACAAGCCAGGGTGAGCGCGGACACCTTGTGCCAGAGGCATCAGGTTCTTTGCCTGGGGCACCTGGAGTCCTCAGGATGAGGAAACAGCCTTTGACCCCAAACTCACAACAAACAGTAACTGTAACAGTAACTATGATGTTACTTGTGGAGGGTTGGAAAGTTTTGCAATATGCTTTCATATACATTTTCTCAGTTTTCATAACCAACCTGTAGGTGAAGGAATAATCTGTCATCCCATCTCAAACAAGAAGTGATTAAAAAAGAATGACACTTAAATCAGGACTGGAACCCAGAGATCAAAGGCCTCACAGCACTAAGGAACTGCTAATTTTTCCCCCAAAAGGCCAGTCCCCTCGGAAGTTGGACTTAACCTCCTAGTGCTCTCCTTTTCACTAGCAATCCCCCCTTTAAGGGTGTGTGCAAAGGCAGCCACACAGTGGTGATCATCACAGCTTAGCTAATCGTTGTAGCCAACAGGGTAAATTATATGATGGAATACAGTCACCAGTAACAACCACGACATTGAATATTTACTGACAGTGGGGCAATACTCCTGATGCATGCTGAGCGGAGAAAAAAAACAAGAAACAAGGTCACATATGATACAAGCTTTGTAAAAGAAAAATTGCCTGTATTTGAAGGTCATACACAAAAATGTCTACTTGGTTATCTCTGGATGAGGATCACTGATGGGTAATTGCTCCCACACTTGCATTTTGTATTTTCACATTTTCATGTTTTACATATTATTTTGTTCACCTTTCCCAACATTCCTAAATCATGGTTGTTCAACGCAAAGGACAATTTTTGGGGAGCCAGGGAATGGGAATAAAAAATGCAAGAGACTAGCTGGGCAGCTTCTGCTAGGTGGCACTGGTTGCCCAGCTGCCAAAATGAGCATTATTTAGCCCTTATCTTCATCAACCGTTACCTTTTTTTTTTTTTAAATAAATTTATTTATTTGGCTGCGTTGGGTCTTTGTTGCTGTGTGCGGGCTTTCTCTAGTTGCGGCGAGTGGGGGCTACTCTTCGTTGTGGAGCGCGAGCTTCGCATTGCAGTGGCTTCTCTTGTTGCAGAGCACCGGCTCTAGGTGAACGGGCTCAGTAGTTGCGGCTCATGGGCTCTAGAGCGCAGGCTCAGTAGTTGTGGCGCATGGGCTTAGTTGCTCCGCAATGTGGGATCTTCCCAGACCAGGGCTCGAACCCGTGGTCCCTGCATTGGCAGGCGGATTCTTAACCACTGTGCCACCAGGGAAGCCCATCAACCGTTACCTTTCACATTCAAAAGAGCAAAACTAACAAAACTCCTCTTCGCACAGGACCAGCGACCAATGTGCATGGCCTTGAGAGGACCCACCGCAGAAGCTGCCCACCTCACATCAAAGCTAAGCGCGGCCGGAAGCCAGAGCAGTTGGGTTAACCTGCTCGGGCCACCGCGCGACCAGCACTTGTCTCTGGCCTCAAGTCCACCGAGCAATCGGTCACTTCCCCCGACACTCCAAAGTCCCCAGAACGGCTCCCCGCCCACTCTTCCTAGAGAAGCCGCTCCAGACCTCTCACACCAGGACCGCCCACCCGCACTGCAGCTGCAGGGACAGGAGCCGAGCCTGTCCAATCAGCTCCGGCATCTCAAATGCCGCACGCTGCTCCCGTCACGCCCGCTGCCATTGGCTGGCCGCAAACTGCGGAAATCCTTGCAAGGCGCGGGTTGTCATGGACGCCCGGCTGGCCAACCCCACGGTCCCGGAACGTCAACGCAAACCCCTAGCGCCCCGCGGCAGGGCAGCCTCTTGAGCTTACAGGCGTCTCCCGGCAGGTGTCGCCACGAACAGCCTGAAGACCCCAGAATGTGCTGAGTAATGCTGCTGGCGGAGGGACAGAGGTCCAGCAGCAGCTGTGGCCCGCCAGGCACCGAGGGGTCCCCTTCCTTCCTGAAAGCCCCCCGAGCTGGGCCCACCTTGCAGACCTAGGTGTCACAGCCTTGGACTGCACCCTCCGGAACGTTTGCTCACCAGGGAATCTTGGTGCTTCTCGTTCATGGGAAACCCCAGACAAGGAAAGCAATGCTGCCCAAGTCCCTGATCAATACATTAATGTTTTTTTAAAAAACATTTTTATTTCACCGGGTCCCAGTTACATCATGCAGGCTCTTAGTTGCAGCATGCATGCAGGATCTAGTTCCCACGACCAGGGATCCAACCCGGGCCCCCTGCATTGGGAGCACGGAGTCTTACCCACTGGACCACCAAGGAAGTCCCTAAATCAGTTTTAAAAAAGAATATTTCAAAGGGCTAGAAGAATTCCTTATTTAAATGAAACCACTAGCAACTGACTCCTTTTTGTTTTTGTAAGGCAGACTGCTAGCCCTGGATTTTTTTCACTGAGGACCTTTCACCTGCAAGCAGATAAAATTGTTACTTAACTTAGCTGAAACTCACCTATTATATAGGATAAGGAACACCTTAAGGTTGTTGCTGTCCAGTGAAGAGAGGGAAGTTATTTTTCTTGGGGGGTTCTCACCCCTGTCTGCACATTAGAATAATGGGGTGGGCATAAGGGGACGCTTTTAAGAAGTTGCCCCAAACTCAGAGATTCAGACTGAATTGTTCTGGAGAGGGCTCTGGCAGGGGGAGACTTCCCCAGATGATGCTAAAGCACAGCCAGGATCAGAGATGATGTATATGAAAGAATCTTGTAAAATTCTTAATGGTCCTATACATATGTGTGATTCCCCCACATTGAATGATTCCTTAGGTCTCTTGTCTGAATTTTTGTATACCCAGAATTTCATTTCTAAGGGACAGAAAAAGAACTATCCTGGAGTGATCTAACACCCTCCCTAAGGGCCAGCCCTGTTTTACAGGGTCCAGGAAGGACAGGGGCTTCACTCCAGAATTCTCCCTACTCAGGGAGAAGAGTGTGCAAATCTGTTCAGTCAGACCCCAGGAGGTTAACTGGGCCTTCTTTGGCAGCAGGAAAGGACATGCATTCCAAGGTAGATTTGGTGATTTCCTCTGTCACCCAAGTGTCAGACCTAGGTGCACTTATTTTAAGGGAGGGGACTGGACAACTGTTTTTTCTGCTCTCCTGCATCCTGGAACTTTCTCTGGCTGTATCTCCCACCTCCCATGCTGATGACAGAGTATGGTCAGAGCTTGATGGTCAGCTCTCCTCCGCTTGTCTAGCTGAGAGAAGGTGACCAACTAGCCTCTACTTCTAACTTATTCTGCTTCTTATTCCCATTGGGCTTTGACAATTAGTACCCTAATTTTACCATTTTATTCCCTAATTGTTTGGCACAATCTCACCCTTTGTTATTCATAAAAGTACGGTCTCACTCCAAAATATCACACTGCTATTCAAGTATTCAGTAACTAAATCCACCAGGAATGGCAAAGATAACACAGGTTTGTGAGCCTCACTAAGGATAATTCCAAAATGAACTGGAAATGGAAAGACAACCTGATACGAGATTCTGACCAGATAGACAAGGGGACCCAAAGGTAAAATTATGAAACGGAGATGATGGAAATGATTAAAGAGAACAGAAGGGAGGGGAGGGGACAATTGTATATGGAAGTGAAAAGTGGGAAGGTGTGAATTTTAAAGTCAGAAATTAAAATGTGTCATATTACTTTTTAAAAAGGCAAATAGTATCTGTTTACAAATTGTTTTAAATAAATTCATTTTAGCTTCCTGACAAGCAGCCTTGAGGTAAGGGGAAAGGATGTGGAACAGGAGTCAGAGACCTGAGGTGGAGGCCAGTGATCAGCACTGGCTGTGATCCCGGGAAACTTCCTCATCTGTAAAACTGGGATTAAAAATTTTACTTCTTGCTGTGGCTGGGACGATGAAAGGATGAAGTGTTTTGTAAGTAGTAAAGTGATACACAAATGTTGTTATTAATGTGTTGTAAAGCCCCCAAAGCAGGCGCATTTTTAGTACCTTTTACCTCCTCACACTCAGCGTATATGGCAGATTGAGTGTGTGATAAATAATTTTCAGGGGAATGGGGAATATGTAAATGTTTTTTGCCTATGTACCGCCACATATTTTGAATGTAAAAGAATGCATTTATGCATTTCTTCTCTGCCAGAGAAAGCCCAAAACATTATTTAAAAATGACCCAGGGACTTCCCTGGTGGCGCAGTGGTTAAGAATCCGCCTGCCAATGCAGGGGACATGGGTTCGAGCCCTGGTCTGGGAAGATCCCACGTGCCGTGGAGCAACTAAGCCCGTGCACTACAACTACTGAGTCTGCGCTCTAGAGCTCAGGAGCCACAACTACTGAGCCCGCGTGCCACAACTACTGAAGCCCACGCGCCTAGAGCCCATGCTCTGCAATAAGAGAAGCCACTGCAATGAGAAGCCCGTGCAACGAAGCCCGTGCAACGAAGAGCCCGTGCAACGAAGAGCAGCCCCCGCTCACCGCAACTAGAGAAAGCCCACGTGCAGCAACGAAGACCCACCACAGCCAAAAATAAATAATTAAAAACAAAAAGAAACAGTGAAATTACAATGTTAAAAAAAATGACCCAGTTTACTACAAATATAAAGGACAGAGAAAAATGTTAAATGACACTCTGGGGATGCAATCGAACTTAGAATGCAGAAAAACTATGAGATAAAAGATCCAGTTTCTTCACTAAATGCAAATTGGAAAAAAAAAAGACGGAAGGGGAAGTGTTACAGACTTTTGGGACATAACAAGTAAACAGAGTATGTGGACTTTGGAGTCTGATACTTATCAATTATAAAAAGACATTTATGGGACTTCCCTGGTGGTCCAGTGGCTAAGACTCCACGTTCCCAATGCAGGGGGCCTGGATTCGACCCCTGGTCAGGGAACTAGATTCCACATGCTGCAACTAAAGATCCCACAGGCCACAACTAAAGATCCCACATGCCACAACTAAAGATCCCACATGCCGCAACTGAAGATCCTGCACATGGCAACGAAGATCACTAGTGCCACAACTAAGACCCGGCACAGCCAAATAAATATTCTTTTAAAAATAAATTTATGGGACAACTGGGGAAATTTGAACACTGGATACTAGATGATATTAAGAAATTGTTTTAAACTTTTTTACATGTGATAATTCTGGTGTGTGTTTTACAAAAAGAATCTTTTTCTGATAGAGATTTATGTGAAAGTGTTTATGGGTGAGATGACACAATGTCTTGTGATCTGCCTTAACGTGGTCCAGAGGGGAGGTGGAAGAACTGGGTGGCTATAGATGAAACAACACTGGCCATATGCTGGTTAGTGTTGAAACTCAGAGGTACATAGGTCGGAATTCATCTTATGTTTTTCACTTCTGTGTATGCTTGAAGATGTCTATAATGATAAATAAAACAAACAAAAACAACCAAAAAACTAACCTAAAAATTAAAAAGTTGAGGTATATAATGATATTGGAAAGCTGTCTAAGATATAAGTGGAAACAAAAACACAAGACATGTGGAGCAACATCTCACTGATGTTTTTAAAGAAATCTGCAAAAAGTATATTGTACACCTGTATATGCATAGGGAAAAAAGCTGCAAAAAATGCATACCTGACTTTTAACAGTAGTGTCTGTGAAGAAGAATGGGATTAGGAGTGAGGGCGGGTAGCGGGGAAACTCTCACTTTCAGTTTTGTATTCTTCTGTATGATTTAACTTTTAAAATTGAGCACATACTCATGTTACTTTCAGTTAAACAAGTGGTGCCCACTCACTTTGCGATGGCCTCATCCCGGTCCCTGATGGCCTTCTGAAGCTGCTCCTTTGGTTCCTTGTCCTCAGATGTCATTCTGAGTCGGTCTCTCTCCTCCTTCAATGCAGTCATCTCCACACTCAGCAGTGTCACCTAATGAGAGACGAAGGGGATAAACGTGATGATACCACTGCTGCCGGCCTGGGGTGTTTCCCTCCAAGAGGGAGGAAGGAACAAGGCCCAGGCAGGCTCAGGGCCTACGTGCAGGGCAGGCTGGTGACTTCCTGCTGCCCCCTGCTCCAGGAGAGAGGAGGCCTCATGCTAGGCTGCAGCTCAGTGGCCAGGGAAGAGCTCAGCCCTGGGGCCAGATCCCTGTTGTACAGAGCACAGCACCTCCTTCATTTCAAGGCACTCTCAGGGACCTAATGAGTGAAGGCCACACACGCATCAGGGCACTGAAACACATTTTTGGGGGTAGGGACTCAAGTTTTGTTTCTAGCCATCTTCCACTCAACATGGAACAATGCCCTATGTTTCACAGGCCCCTGGCTGGTCCCAAAGCCTGGAACCTGGCTCCCATTTCTGTGACAGCACTTGACGCAGCCTGGCTCTTTCACCTTCTTCCTTCAGCTCCCCAGGTCAAAGCTACATGGAATTTAGACAGAAAAATGATGTCATCACCTTTCACTTCAAGCCTGTTACCTTTTCTGTCGTCCATGCCTCAGTGAATGGCACTAGAGCCCATTTGGTGGTGAGATGCCCCTCCTAGGGGCTCCCTCAGTGACCACAGCTTAACCCACCCACTGTACAGAGTAACCCCTTGAATACCTTGAGCTCTGCCATGCGAGAAGTGTGCCCTATCTATCTGTGTGTCTCAGAGCCTGAGTGCATACAATGCTTAATCCCAAATGCTTGTGCAGTAGACAGTTGTCATTTTTGGGCTAGTCAGCATCCAAAATCCCTTCCTATCTGGGGCATTCCTGGCTGCATGGACCTTGGTAGGAGGCAGAACATGCCCTCCCACTAAGGAAGCCAAAAGAAGAGACATCCTTTCCTAGGTGCCTTGGTCCCCCACCTGGGGCTACAGCAAAGCCATCGGCCACTGGGAAGTTAGTACATGGACAACAAATGGATTTGTTGCCCCACTCCCCATGGCTTCCTGTTTTGGAGCTCAGTTCTCCAGCCTTCCTGTTGATTCTGTAAGATTTCAGATTTAATTCCAATATATTCTCTTTCTGCTTAAGTTAAGCAGAGAGAGTTTCAGTTGTCTGCAACCAGAAACCCTGCCTGGTAGAGCTTTCAATAAATATTTGTTGAATGAATGGAAGGCGGGGAGCCCTTCGTCTCAGTTGATAGGATCAGACTAGAGTCAGGATGCCTGACCCTGCCCTCTTATTAAATATTACACATACTTTTACATCTTTCCAAGGGGAGATCCATCCATACAGGTCTTTCCCTCCCACAAGGGGACAGACATCACCTTCTGTACACTCCTCTGCTCTTCAAGGCCCAGGTCTGATCATCTTTAGACAATGAAGCTGAGCAAAGGCCCCAGGACTAAGGCCGAAGAGCAAGTTTCCCTGGAGGTACTTTGGACCCCCCCCCCCACAAGCTGAGGCAACACAGTTGCCAGCTCCTGGGGTAGCAGCCACTGAGGAGCAAATCCGAGGACACCCAATAATGAAGAGGTATACAGGACAATTTGTTGTCGCTATGGGCAATGGATTTTGTACTCTCAGGTGCGTGGTAGGGAATGTACCTGGTGCTCTGTGCTTTCATGGCAGGGACAGCTCCAGTGAGCTGGGTGAGAAGCCTTAGGGAAGAACAGGCTGGGCAACTGCACAAGCCAGGGCATGCAGGTGCAATGAGCCTTGAGGCAGATGAGGCAACAGGTGAGAAGCCCAGCCTCACCCTATTCTTAGCAGCTTCCGCAGCCTGGTAGGCCAGAACTCAAGACCCAGAAAGCACCTGGCAGAAAGAGCCAGCCCTCCTCAGACCAAATGAGCCCTGATGTGGCCTCAGGCCAGCTGTGGGACAGCCAGGTGTTCTGCCAGCTGAGTGAGTGACAGATAGAACTACATGCTAGGCAGGAAATGCCAACATTTAATGTGCTCCAGACAAAACTCCACAAGAACTTTTTGCTTTGGCCTGGAAAACCTGATCAAGGTAGAGACTGCCAGCTTAGGAGTGACAAAGGACTTACCCTCTCTGAGCTGCACATAAGTTCCATAAAAAGCAGGAATAAAAAGAACTATTCTGGGCTTCACTGGTGGCGCAGTGGTTGAGTCCGCCTGCCAATGCAGGGGACACGGGTTCGTGCCCCGGTCCGGGAAGATCTCACATGCCACAGAGAGGCTAGGCCCGTGAGCCATGGCCCCTGAGCCTGCGCGTCCGGAGCCTGTTGCTCCGCAACGGGAGAGGCCACAACAGTGAGAGGCCCGAGTACCGCAAAAAAAAAAAAAAAAAAAAGAACTATTCCCCACCATCAAGTTGTTGTGAGGATCAAACAAAATAAATAACATCAAGGGCCCCGCTCAGGGTGTAAGTGCCTCCCCCTCCTCCCCCCATATAGACCTTCCAGCTGTCATGAGGACCCACTGGGTTTGTTTATCTGCTGACTTACATTACAGCCACCCCTAAATCCACTTTTCCCCATTAAGGTGGGTGTCCTCGAGATTGAGTAGCATCAAAGGAAACATCCTGAAGTCATATATCCAGGGCTGACAATCATTTGCATGCCTGCTCTAAGAAAGGTGCTGCACTAGATGCTTTAGGAGAAGACAGAAGTACGTCAGACCTTGAGCTTGTTCTTGCGGGGGGTCTAAGGCTGGACTGGGAGGATGAGATGGGAGTGAGCGTAACCATGACAAGGCAGGGCCAGGGGGCTCCCTGAGGAAGGGAAGCAAGAGAGTTTTGAGGAGGAAGTGAAACCTGATCAGGAACTTGAAGGATGAGTAGGGCTGGGCTGTATGTGCAGGTGATGGGGGAGAGTCTTCCAGGCAGAGAGAGCGGAAGAAAAGACCCAGATGTGGGAACACAAGGGCAGCCTGTGCCACGCCCATCTGTAGCCTACATTCAATTCTGCTAAAGCTAAGGAGGTGAGATGGAAACAACAGGAATGGAGGCTGGATGGCTGGATGCAGCCAGACCGTGGTGCCAAGAGGGCTGGAAGCTTCCCATTACTCGATGATGGGAAGTCAATCTAGAACGTGCAAGCGGTGTCCCATGTTCAAGTTGTGCTTCAGAAAGATGGATCCATATCATATGGAAGGGTGACTGGGCTGGGGGAAGACAATCAGCTGGGAAGTGAGGACCAAAGGCAGGGTGTGAAAGAATGAAGGTCTGAAATGGGACAGTGGCTAGGAGGATGGAGGAGAGAGAACCTGCTGAGATTTTAGAGAAGGGGTCACCGAGATCTCATTAGTAAGGGCCTCAACTGCTCCCAGCACACACTCCCCAGAGTTTTCATGTCCCTGCAGTAACTGGCATGTGCTTCAGTCAAGCATAAAGGAGCCAAATAACTGGGTTGGGGACTGTGTTTCTTACTGTGCCTCCCACGACCTGGCTTATTGGCCTGGGAATTGGCGAGGAGCCAAGAATAACTACTTTTCATATTGCTCTGCAGGTCCTCCCTGGCTCCTGGCAGCAGCTCCAGACCCCACGGGCAGCGCTCACTGGAGAGCTGCAGGGATAGGGGAGAAAAGGCTGAATGGGTGGGCAGGGAGCTCTCCACGGCCATCACGAGGGCAGGAGGCAAGTCTTCAGGTCTGGCTATGGGTTTCTGCCTCAAACAAGTAATTATCAATTAAATTAAACCTGGGCTCTCTTTTATTTTAAAATTTGGGAAGGCCTCTGACGGGGTGGGGTATTGCAGGCACTTCACCTTCCAGGCCCCATACCTTTTACCTCTGGCCTAGTTTCCAGGAGAGAAAAGAAAGCAGTGGGAGTGGAGGCTGGATCATGGGCGAGGTCAGACCATGGTCTAGGATCCGTTTGCTGGAACCTCGGTCACATGCCACCTTGTCTGGGCCCTGCTCCCCAAAGGGTACAAAATTGGCCTGACTCCCCTCATGATAGCGAGAGGCCCTGGAGTGCAGAGGCCTTGTCACATCCACCCAGTGCCTCTCGAGGTCTCGGGCAGCACAGGCTTGCGCTGAGCTAACTGCACTAGGCACCTCTGCCCGCCATGATGGCTGCCATTTCCACTGTCCTGGTAACTCAACCCGCATCCCATCCACTGCCCTGGGAGGTCAATGTTACTCACAAGGGACGGCTTGGCTAAGAGCTTTGCAGCTTTGACTAAGGAAGAGATGACCCCTGGCAAAGGCCCAATTCTATACCCTACTTGGGACCAAGTGTGACCATCTGCTTGATGAGGTTTTTTGGAAGGGAATCCACAGGAACTGACCTAACCAGTTATCAGTTGAACTTTTAAGGAAAATTCCCTGGTAGAGATGGTCTCCTAAATAGTTCCATAGCAGACTCTCAGCAACCTCCACCTTGCTAATGTTTCTGAACCCAATAATGCCCTCTCGGGTTTCCAGTTTTCTAATTCAGAGAAGCAACAAAGCAACTTTTATTAATCCAAAGAACCCTTATATCTGCTTTCTCTTGCATTTTATTCTTCGAGTTTGGAAGGTGTGACACTCCCCCACCCCACCCCAGCCAAACGAACGACCACCTGAGGGTCTTAGGTTTTAGGCACAAGAATGTCTTTGGCTGCCCAACCCTACTTCCCAGGGGTTGGCCAGGAACAAAATACAGCTTTCAGGAGCATCTTCCTGTCCTCCTTATCTGGTCATTCACAAGAAGAAGAGAGCAGTAATGGCTGGGGGTGCAATATCTTCCAAGAGAATAATACTAGGAAGTCTAATGGGTACAACCAAAAAAAGGCAGGAGTTTATTTCTTTAAGTTCCTTTAAATTTAAGAAATACTGACTGAAGTGAAAGCCAGGCTTAAATTCCATCTCTCAGCAATCTCTTCCTGTAGCAGGAAGGGATGACTAGCTTTGGACAAGGAAAGAAGGGGGTAGGGTTTAAAATGGTACCTGTCTGGTGTCCCCCACAAGTGGGACAGAACCTCCACACGTGACACCAGTCAAAGGGAAGAGCGTTTATTTATCTCCTAGGATAGATTTTAGAAGCTCCTTTTTGGGTGGGGCTGCTCCTAAGTCCTTTAAAACTTTTCAGATCAGAATATAGATGTCCTTCTCCAGTGTTCTTAAGAGATGAGATCATGATCAAACAGGAGAGGAACACTGAGAGCAGCAGTAAGTGCCTCTAAAGCTGAAAAACAGGCTGGCAGAGGTAACGGCACTTACAAAGGGAGAACAGGCCTGCAAAGATCAATTGTTCCTTGGTTTGCAAACGTCCCTGCTCAGAAGCTGCTGGAAAACCATCAATAAGCGTCCTGGGAGCTATGGCACTTTAAACTGTCAGAATCCACCCAATTATTTGGGCTCTGTAGAGGGCAGTGTGTCACTGGAGGAAATGGAGGGTCAAGCTATTCTTATCCCTGACAATTTCACTTTGGCCTAAACCAGAGGACTGTCTTCTTCGTGGCCACGCAGCATGTGGGATCTCAGTTCCCTGACCAGGGATCGAACCCGGGCCCCCTGCAATGGGAGTGCGGAGTCTTAACCACTGGACCACCAGGGAAGTCCCAGGCTTCTTTTCTTGAAGACACCCAGTTCACCTCAACTTTAGGTCACCGCCCCTAAGATCTGTCAGAGGAGAACTGCTTCTCAAAGAGACGTGGGAGAGGGAAACTCACAGGGGTCCTGAGGGAGCTGGGGACACGTGCACATCCTGCGCTGGGGTGAGGATGGGGGTGCTCACCTGACTGTGGAGCCGCTGCAGCTCTTCTAGGCTTTGCCTCAGTTTACCCCTCTCTCCCTCCATGAGTTCCCTTAGGGCTCTCGAATCCTCACTGGTCTGCCTTATCTGTTCTTCTAAGGAGTCATCATCAATTCTCCGGGAGCTCTGACAGCAAGAGAGAGAGAGCCGGCCAACCAGAGAGGTGGTGAGAGTGGAGGGGAGTGGAGAGATGGTTAGTGGGAGAGATGCAGAAGGGAGAGAGAAAGAGGAAAGGGGAGCAATGGGGAGGGGAGCAGAGAGATGGTTCGGTTTGGGGAAACACAAGATAGTGGGGGGATGAGGAGGAGAGGGGGAGAGAGGAGAAAAAGAGAGGCAGAGGAGGGAAGAAATAGAGGGTTAGAGGAGAGAGATTCTCTTGCTCAATTTCAACGTGCAAACAACAACTAGACATTTATTTTGTTTCAGGTTTCAGGGAAGGGAAATTGTGTGGAGCCAACAGCACACCTCACTCTGACAGCTCCCTTTCCCACACTGACCCGGCCTCCACACTACAGTACGTTCCACAAATCAACACAGCATGTTCAGGTAAGGACAGCCACCCTTTCACCTTACTTCACCTCATATGGGTAGAGAGATGCAACCATTCTGTAGGAGGAGGAAACCTGAAGAAAAACAACAACCCGAGAGCTGGGGTGGTGAATGGACAGTAAGTCTGGCAGAAATCTGACATGAAGCTGGAAGAAATGCCCGTGTGCCTGGGAAGCCTGTGGGAATGTTCCTCTCCTCCACAAGAGGAGCCACGTCTGGAATTCTAAAAGGCCCTTGTTGTTGATCATCCCAACTTTCCATGCTCACTTCTAGCCTTCGAGCAGAGAAGCTTCAGATCTTTTAAGTTTGCCTGTTCAAAGCTAACTCCACCACCAGGACCAAGGGACTACAGAAAAGTAACTTGCAGTTTTTACCGGGATGCAAATTTCTACAGTCAAAGCCTCCCAGGAAAGCCCTCGCACCAGAGGTCCCTGTGGCCTGCACGTAGCCGCATGGAGGGAGGCCTCCTCTGCATCCTGTGCCTGCAGGAAGGGACTCTGGAGTCTTCCATCCCCGGCATCGGGCCCTCTGCCTGCTCCCCAGTGTTCAGTGCTCTCACACGAGGGCTCAGAAGAAATTCTTGCAGACGTTATAAGGTTCCAGTTCTAGGGTTAACCTCACCCTCTGCAGCATTTGGTTTCAACCTCCCACCAGCCAGGTTCTGTGGAGCAAGGAGCTCTCAGCTTGGCCTCTTACCGTGGGCTCCATGCCATCCACAATGCTCTGTATCAGTCTCTTGAGCTCGCTGAGAGCAGTGCGCAAGCTGCCTGCTGGTACATCCTTGGCAGACGACGTTTCTGAAGACTCGTCCATTGAGGAGTCCGTGGAGACGGCCGAGTCAGCGCTGTCATTTCCTCGAAGGTGTGAGCAGAGATAGCGAACCTGGCAGTAGGCTTCCCAGAGCTGCAGTCTCAGCTGCCCCACAAAGAATTATTCCTGATTATGGATTCTAGAGAAGACTGCCACCAGCCATCTTCTTCTAGTGTATGAATCCAAGATACTAGTTATAGGGAAAGTTTTTTTTTTTTTTTTTAATCACCTGTCCCAAGAAATACTGATACTTATTCTGGGCCCAGTACACCTATACAGAGTCCCAATTCTTATTTTCCCTGTCCTCAAGCCCCTCCCATTTGCACATAAAGCACATCTTTATATAGTCTGTTACTTTGGTGGAAGTCAGCGCATGATTGGGGGAATGAGTGGTTATGAGTAGAATGAAAAGAAGCTAATTGGATGGATCACGAATGTTCTAAAACCCTGTCAATACAAGAGGTATGAGGCTGATATTAGTCAACAAGCATTTCCTAAGAGGCACTGCTTCGTGACAGCTCCAGCCAGCAGGCCTAGGGGCTTGCACAAGTGCAGACCACGGGCCCCTGCCAGGCTGAAACTAAACAGCAGGCACGGGGTGACAGGGATGGCCGACGGGCTCTCAAAGGCCAGGGTCTGCCCCAGGATCCCTGGGCAACCTCACGTGCCACAGCGGTGGCGATGCCAGCACCTGCTCTCTCTCCTGCTCCAGCTCCTCGGCCTCCATGCTCTGCTCTATTTCAGACAGGAGGGACGTGCTGGTGGCTGCAGAGCTCTGCAGACTCCTCTCCTCAGTGAGCTCCTCCACCTTCACCTGCAGCTGTCGGTAGGAGAGCCGTACCTCCTGGAGCTCCAGCTGGCTCTGATGCAGCTTTCAGAGAGACAGCAAACGGTGGTGAGGCGGGCTGAACCCAAACAGAAAAACTGACCCTGAACCCAGTCATGCTTTTAGATCCTGCTACCAGTTTACAGAAAAATACAGAGGAGGGAAGAACTGGCTAGACTATGTTAAGGGGATGCAGTCAGCAAAATCCAGATTTGGGAAATTCTATAGGACAAATAGCTCAGTTTCTTCAACAAATAAATTTCAAGAAAAAAAAAAGAAAGATAAAGGGGGAACCTATAGATTAAGAGACTTAAGAAACGTATCAGCCAACTGCCACATGTGGACATATTTTAATTTGTATCTTGATTCAAATGAAAAATGTGAAAAACAATGACATTTATAAGACAATTGAAAATTTGAACACTGACTAGATATTTGATGATATTAAAGGAAATATTGCTGAAGCTTCTAGGTGTACTAGTCCTGTGGTTATATTTTTTTATGTTCTTATTTAGAGGTATTCTTTATTTACAGATGAAATTATAAAAATTCTGGGATTTACTTCAAAATGAGAGGGGAGCAAATGGATGTAATGAAGATAGGGCGGGACTGGCCAGGAATGAACGGTTTGTAGAGCTGGACAATGGGTTACGTGGGATGTCACCGTCTTATTCTGTTTTTGAGTTCATCTGAAATTCTCCAGAATAAAATGTTCAACATGCAAACATACAGGCATACAAAGTAAGGCACCATTAGACTCTCACCAGAATGGCTAAAATAAATAATAGTAACAGAATAATAATATCAAGCTCTGATGAGGATGTAAAATAACTGGGACTCTCATTTCTGGTGGAAATGGAAGATGAATCACCACTGTGGAAAACTGTTTGGCAGTTTCTAATGAGTGAAATGCAGATCTGTCCTACTATTCTATGATCCAGCTGTTCTATCCTGTGATCCAGCTGTTCCACTCTTAGGTGCAGACCCAGTAATAAATGACTGAAAATGCAGATGAAAGACAAACAGGATGTTCACAGCAGCATTATTCATAAAAGCCACAGATGGGAAACAATCTAAACACCAGTAAAGATAGAATGAAAAAAAAAATGAAAAAAAAAAAAAAAGATAGAATGGATATATTCACATGCTGGAATACTACACAGCAGTGAAAAAAAGAACATAGTGCTACTCTATGCCACAACATGGATGAATTTCTTAGACATGATGTTCAGCAAAAACCAGACACAAAACAATATATAATGTATGATTCTATTTATAAAAAGTTCCAAAACTTCATTGAGATACAAGAGATGAAAGTCAGAATAGAAGTTTGCTTTTGAGGAAGTGTTAGCGTATTGACCGGGAGGGGGCAGGAGGAAGACTTGTGGGTGCTGATAATGGGCTATGTCTTGACGTGGATGGTGTTCACACAGGTATATATAAAACTTCAACGGGCTATCCACTTATGATCTGTATGCTTTACTATATGCATGTTGTACTTTAATGAAAAAATTAAGAGGAAAAGGGTTGTTTGGAAAGGAGCTAGGGGTGGGATCTGGAATAACATCTGGGCAGTAATACCAAGAGTTCCCAAACCCATGGGAAAAGCAGTCTCTCCCTACTTTGTGTCATACCTCATGGTTTACAGATAAGGCCCTAGGCCTGGGAGGGGCCTTACATAGCACTAGAAGCTCAGAGGAGGAGAGCGACACCAGTGGTAGAGAGGGGACAGCAACGCAGGCATCATGACCTATGGGCCAGGGCTCCTTCCCTCTCTTTCGTTGCCACTACTTCCCCCTTCTCTACATTCTCTTGTGGCTCCTTCCCTGTGGAGTCCAAACAGGGCACTGCTACCTGGTGAGGTTGTTACTGCTGAATGTAAGGGGAGACCCTACTGTGGCTGCTAAATGCCACACTCTTACTAATATACTCCATCACTACACTTACTTTTAGCACAACAGACCCTAATTGCAGAATCAATCTGTTTGCTAACTGCTATGCACATGTCCATATACTACACGTGCACAGGAGCAATGTTTCCTACTCTTGTATTTGTGGACTGCCCACCCTCCTTTTAAAATATATTTTTGGGGGTGAGGATGGGAGAAGGACTTCTGGGGATTTAAATTTAATTATTTTATCCTTTTATAAAATAGCATTTCTGGGTCATCCCTGTTCATTAAAAAGAGTGAACACTGTATTGTCTTTTCCAGACTGTCATCCAGGTGGGCTTATGGCTCCTGCAGAGATGCAGAGACGAAGGGGCAGTGGGCAACTCAGAGCTCTGTGGTTCTCATGAATGGGGCAAGCTGCCTTGCAGAGCCCGCAGCCAATCATTTTGGTGCCCTGGGAGCCTCTCTTCTGCTGGTCCAGTATCAGAGAACATTTGCTAATGGCACCAGTGGTCTGGATGTGCCTTAACTAGGAAGAGTTTGGAGCCTGGCTGCTTGGAGAACGAAAAAGGAATTGGCAAGCCTGCTCTGCATGGTTCCAGTGGATCAGCAATACCTGCTGGTCCAGTGGGAACTCCTCCAGCCTTGGTTTTGAGGAAACTCAGAAAGAAGAAATTAGGTTTTGGTTTTTTTTTTTAAGATATGCCTAGGAAGCATTTGGCACAATTACAAACGGCATTTACTAAATTGACAAAATGCTTTGCAATTATTTTCTAGACAACTCCACATACATCTCAGCAGGAGAAGTTCAGCACAGACAAGTACAAGTTCTTAGTCACTGGACAACATTAGTTCAATTACTCATGCACACTCAAAGGTGCTTAATTAATTATAACAGCAAAAGAACAAAGACCAGGACAGGTCTGCCCTCTCTGGTCAATAACTGATCCAAACTCAGAAAAACCAAACCAAAGCAAGGAAGAGTCTATTAAATATAAGAACCCTCTAACATAAGAAATATCACCCTTTATAAAACAAAGATGAAACCAAATGTATTTATATGTGTGAACAAGGAAGACACCAAATGTCTTGTGATTGGAGAGTATACTAAGTTCAATACTCATGCCCTTAAAGCTGGCAGAAGTGGGGGCACTCTCCCCATTTTACGTTGCAGGAACTGAGATGGTGTGATGTTAAGTGATTTCCCTAATGGTACACACCCAGAGTCAGGGCGAGGTCTAGACTCCAGTTCATTTGCTTCCTGGGTCCCTACAGTAAGCAGGGTCTGTATTCTCTGCTGATGAAAGCCACCCACTGATTGGGACAAGGCCCCTGCACACATTTATAAGATGCTCAGCTTGGTATGAAATAGGGCAGTTAAGTTGCCCTCAGAGGGACAAATCCTTTACTGGGTATTAAGAGTTCAGCAAAATGCCTGATTTTTAAATTTACTGGGTGCTCAATAAGTAATAATTTTTATCCCTGCTCAGCCTGAAAAAAAAATCAGAGTTGGATTTGATCAGTGGTTTAAAAATCTGTTTGATAGTAGAACCCCAGTTACACAGTGAACCAGATTAAAGGGGACTACTCTGCCTGTGGCAGCCCTGTTGCCCTGCCTGCTCAGCCTTCTTCTCATCCCTTTTCTGAGGAAAAGGATTAAAATCATGGGATTAGATACATTCCAAGGCCACTAGCTCTACATTTTACAAGTCTGATTTAGGACCATTCACCTACTCCCTGAATGAGCTGAAATTTCTATTTCTGTACAGGCCATTTCATCCATAGAACTAATTAGCAACACCTTAAGGAGATTTTTATATGAAGAAAATTACAAATAGTTCGGAAAGATGAGACTTCAGCCCATAAATGCAGATTTTCCAAATCAAGGTGGGAACTCCCTGACTTGATGTAGGCCCTGCACTAGTGATACGCTCTTACTCTTGAAGAAGCCCAACTGGAAGACAGCGAGTGTGCAGATGGTGAGGATGTGAACATGGTGTGACTGCGGACTCTGGCTGCTAGAGAACATACAGCCCACCGTGCCAGCCAGGCACCGCATGGTCCACACTGGTCCTGGCTCTTCCCCATCTCCAGGTCTCCCATTCTTGATATGAAATAAGGACTTTTCATTTGTGAATTCATGCTGAACTAGAAGTTTGTTTTAGGCAGGGCCATTTTCCCATTTTTCTGTACTTCTTTTCCTTCTCCTCTCCATACTCTACCTCAGCAACCCTCAGGAGAGTGCCTGATGGGGTAATAAATGCTGAAACACTGACTTCCAGAGGCAAGTGATACACTGGAAGCTATCATTGAGCACCAGGTAAAGCAGGTAGGAGGGTCCTCTTCTGGATTCTACCAAGGACTTACTACACTTCTTAGGATAAAGGATTCATCTTTCTAAGCCTCAGTTTTAGAATATATGCAAAACCACTCTGTTCTCTGTAAAGTGGCATACAGATGTTCATGCTATTATTGTCATCAACCTTAAAATATGAACAAACTCCTTTCCATTTTGAAAACTGCTGTGAGGCTTTAGCCAGCATCATTTTCTATTCAACATTTACTGAGGCCCCACTCATACAGAGTTCTGAGCTGAAGGTATAAAAGCATGGAGAGAGAAAAGCTGTTAATTTGCCCTAAAAGAGGTTAATTACTCAGATGGCCATTCAACTGACGGTGTCAAGTGACCTTAGCCTAAGAGGTCTCCTTAGCCTAAGAGGTCTCCTTAGCCTAAGAGGTCTCCCCAGCTGAGGGCTCTCCTCAACAGCCAACTGCTCTCCTCAACAGCCAACTGCTCTCCTCAACAGCCAACTGCTGAGCCCAGTGGGGACTTCTGAGGCCTGGTCTTTGGGTGGGGACACACCTGGCACTTGAGTATACTTGGCTGACCACTTCCACACGAATGGCACCATTGCAATCTACTCCGCTCCCTGGCACACTCAGAGGATGCCCAAGGGGAAGCAGCGCATTCTTAGCCACTGGCCCCAGTGGTCCTAGGCCAGCACAGCAAAGCTTTCTCAGCAGATGCTACACTCTATTTCTGGGGAGGCTGAGTGATTATCGTTTTGTTTAGGGGGTTGTTTCCTGTCAAGTGTGAGCTTTGGGATTCAGCTGAGGCCTGGTGGCAGTTCCCAAATAAGTACAAATATAGCCATGAAGCAATTTCCTTTAGGAAGAAAAAAGAGGCTAATTAGGCTCATAGAGGGGTCAGCCTGTGCCTTTGTTAACAACTGGCAGAATCAGGATACAAGTCTTGCTGTGTTCAGTGGGCAGCTTCTTGGTTTCTGTTCAGTGCCAGCCAACTAAATGCATCAGCCTGGGGAAGCAGCAGCAGAGAGCATTGTGAGCCAAGCACAGAGTCACAGGATCCCTCTGAAATCTCCGGCAGGTTTCACAAACCCCAGGAGGCAGAACAGCACTCCTGGTGTTCCAGTCATGTTAACAGCCCAGAAAGAACTCAGTGAAACTGCTCCTGGGGCCAGTGGCTCAGAACAAATTGGAAGGATGACCTGTGGTAGCACTGTGCTTGTTCTCGGCAGAGAAAGACCAGCCCAGTTAGCAGAGCCTGAGGAGAACCATAACCGGGCCCAAGGAGAGACCTCTCAGCTTTACCCACTCCTGACCCCAGTAGTGGCACTGGCCTCCCAGCCTTTCCCTTTGGCTGGGCAGCTAAGCACTCCTTTGATCTGACCCTGGTCCTACATGACTGCTTCTCTGCCCCAGTACCTGGAGGTCTTTGTCATGGCCCTGCCTCTCCAGGATCAGCACCCGGTCCTGTAGCTCCTCCACAGTCCCTTGGAGCAGGTCATTCTCCTCTAAGGTGGCACTGAGACGGTGCTCCAGCTCCCGTTTCCGATCCGACAGCATCTTGATCTGAAAGGGTGGAGAGCCACAAGGGTGGCGTGGAGTTACATCCGGGCTGATGAGTAGGGAGGGAGGGACCAGCCCCGGAACATGAAGGCAGGTGTCTCTCCAAGTGCTCTGCGCAGGGGCCTGGTGCCTCTACCTCTGAAGGAACAGCTGTGAACTCTTAAGCTGAGGAGAAAACCCCTCCCCTTTGGAAACCTGTCTGGGAAGGGGTAGGAGTTGAACTTTGGGGAAGCTGGAATGTGGGGTGCCAGGCAGAGGCAAGGAAGGTTAGTGCTCTCTGGAAATTCCACAGATAAGACAGAGGAGGGCCCCACCTTGCTGCCTATAACTTTTTTTTGGCCCTGCTGCACGGCATGTGGGATCTTAGTTCCCTGATCAGGGATCAAACCCGTGCCCCCTGCAGTGGAAGCGTGGAGTCTTAACCACTGGACCACCAGGGAAGTCCCCTGCCTACAACTTTACTTCAACCCCACAGTTTATGGGGCAGTGGAACCTAATCTGCGGGACCATTCTTCTTTCTCAAGTCCTGAGCACAAGAAAATGCCCAAGACAGTCTCTGGAGCTGCTGTATTCTCATATTCTATGTCTCTCCTTTGTCCTTCCCCCACTGCTGGCAGGTCTGGCTCTTGAGTCATGGTCCAGACCCCGGGTTAATGGGGGAGCCAGAAGGATACAGAAAACAGAGCAGTGCCTGCATCAGCCCGTGTCCTGGGAAGGAACATGACATGGACACAAGTAAATAACTGATTTTACTTAAAGTATCTTTTGCTTGAGCAAGAAGTTTGTGAATAGAAGCAATTTTTCTCTTTTTATTAAACAGGTTGATATGTTTGTATACTGAGTATCTAGCTAGTCTCAAGAAAGATACAGACCTTCTTTTAGAAAGGTCTGTCTTGTCTCTTCCGTTTCAGTGAGAAAGCAGAGGAAAAGAGGAAAGAGATACTGGCTAAGAAGCCACCCAGCACTCCCCAAGGCCAGCGATGCTTCAGCCCAAGAATACTGCCCTGCTCGGGGGCTATGGGAAGCCTTCCCAAATCCCTTCAATTGCTAGTGGCCTTGGGAACTTTTGGAGTCCTGCAGGTCCCCCAGCTCCTCCCATTTATCAGTTTTCTGCTAGAATGATCTCTCAACCAGTTTCTTGTGAATATTCTCCTGTTGTGTTTAAGATGTTCTCCACACTCTCTAGTCTAGCATGACAGCAATTCACTAAAAGGACCAACCTCAGACTGTTTCCAGGGGAGATTTGGAAATGAATGTCTAACTTGTCCCAAGTCCTCTGAAATCTTTACCTTTGCCCTGCTTTTTGGCTGTTCTCACTCTCTGAATTCTGTTCATAGGGCACAGATCTTCCCTGGCCACCCACCCGTCAGATAGGATGCTGTCCTGGGGAAATGAAGTATGTGGCCTTTGTCCAGAGGGATCAGGTATCTGGCCAAACAAAGAAACACTGTCTCTCAAGTGTGCACCTGGGTAAGGGACCGAAAGGAGCAGGCCCTTTTGTGAATGGGTCCACTATTCCCCACACTGAAGCAGCGTTACCCACATGAAGGGAATTCTTACTCTAGTTGGTTTTCATTTAAACACCCTCTGACCTTTACATTTTCCTTCCCATGGATCACCTTTGTTTCCCAAGTTCCACTTAGTGAAGTCATGAGGTAAATATGGTTCTGATACACAGCCCCACTGCTTAAAAAAACTTAGCAATTCAGCTCTATGTGAAGTAACTTATTTGAAATAAACAATTTCATAGCTTGGCTTTTAAAAGTAGCAGTGTTATTGGATGAAGCAAGGAATTGGCATTAGACAGCCAACTCCCTCACCCCATCCTACACACCCTGAAACCTGGGACCAAATCTGGCCATAAATATTCCTGGGAAAGACCCTGTGTCATGAGGGTCTAGAAACAGTGAATTGGGGGTGGTGGGGAAAGGAAAACAGGCAACTCGATGGAGTCAGACTTTGGCAGAGGTGGTTGAACAGCACATCATGCACACAAGCCGTCACAGACAGGCATGCCAAACCCACCAGCACAAACTACTTACTTCAAGAACCTGCTGCTCAATACCAGTAGGAATTCCAAGGGAAGGGAAGAAGGAAGGGAGAGCCAGGAGAAAAGAGAAGATATTGACAGACTTTAGGAAAAACATCTTCATGTCATTTATGAAGCAGGAGAGCAGCCATCTGGGCCTCTTGGGCCTGACCACGCTGGCTGGTTCCTTCAGGGGTGCACGATCATGTGGCGCTAGACCGTCCCTCAAAGTGTGACTCGGCCAAAGGGCTGCTGTTTGGACACCTGGCTGAGGGGTCCTGGGAGCAGATTAGGTGGAAGCCTCCTCAGAAGACAGCCCCCTTTCGGACTGGTGATATGACCCCTCCCCTCTCCTCCCCACAACTGGATTCTCAAAGTATTGTCCCCTGAGTGCTACTTTATTCCCCCCTCTGGCCCTCTCAGGCCATAGACCCTGCCTGCCCTCTCATATACTTTCAATAACATTACTTTCTTCCAAACACCACACACAGTGCTTTCCACATATTAACTCATCAGGTCCTCACAACAACCCTATGAAGTAGACACTTCTATTACTCTCAGTTTATAAGTGAGAATAATAGGCCCTATTAAGATGGACTGAACTGGACCCAAATGGAATGGAGGAAGGGAGGATTCCCTTTCCAATCTTCTATTTAGGATTGGCATGGATGTTCTTTGAGGGATCAACATATTCAGTAAAAAGTAGGGCATTCATAATTTCAACACACTCAGCAGTAACTCTGAGCAACCTTATTTTTCTAGACAACAGGCTACCTGGAGGAACATGGTCAAGTGTTCCCCATTTAGTTTCTCACAGATATGTCTCCCTAGAGATTTTAGATAGAGCAGGTTTTTGTTCAGAGGGCTCCTTGTCTAAAAGACCTGGCACGGCAGCTCCAATGAGAAAAGCACTTCCATCTAAGCACTGCTGCACGGGGAGGCTCACCTCGGCCTGAAGGCTTTCGAGTCGGATGATGTGCTGGTTGGTTGATGAGTTTTTCTCCCGAAAGTCTTCTCTGAGGGCATGGACTTGCATAGATAGCTGTCTCTCAACTTCTGATGCCTGCAAGCAGAAGAGACCATAGAGCTGATTTAGAGGTTGTACAAAAGAGGACTGATTTGCCTTTCATTTCTCAAGCATCTCTTTGCAACTCTATTCTACAAGTACACAATGAGAAACTGGTCTCCCATCCCTGGTTCCTTTGTTCCCTCACACCCAAACAAGACTAACCCCTATCCCTACCTCCACCATGAATGACCCCGTCTAGGTCTAAGACCACTTTGCTGATCAGAGGAAACAGGCCTAGAAAATTGTAAGTTCTCAAATGTTAGTTATCATCATTATGATTCTGCACACAGCAGAAGCTTAGCAAACGTCTAAATTGAGAGACATGCTCAGTATTTTACATGGAAGAATAAGACCAATATACTTAATACCTTAGAAATTCCTTTATTTCTCCCATGCATTTCCTTAGTGGGGCCCAGGCAAATCATCTCTGTCTGTATTTCTTACTTCCAGTCAACATGGGTACTATTTAAAATACCCTGTCATGTCTGTTAAGATTTTTTCTGTTCATTCCTCAAGGAACTTTCGATTCTCTGGGGAGTGCTGCCTGAGGTGCTCGTTTCCCACCCTAATCCATTTATTCTCTAATGCTGAAACACAGCAAACACCAAATACCATTTGGTGTGTCAGCACCTTCTCTTGAATATGCAGGAGAGTACTTTGAAAGAATGCACCCTTGGAAAGATATGAACTCAGTCATCCTCCGGAGGGCCCAGCCAAGCCCCCACTGAGGAAAGCCCTGAACCCTGCCCTGTGGAGGAGAGCCACAGGACAGGTTAAGTAACTGCCTCAGTGCTTTTCTGAGGCCAAATAGGGTCAGTAAGCTTTATGCGTTCTCAGGAAAGATCACGGTGTGCAGAAATGGTTGGGAAAGGCTTTCAGAGGAGGTGGGATGGTAATAATGTTGAAATGGTAGGCTAGCTGTTCAATGAGGCTCTTATAGTAATGGTTATAGGTTCAACAGTTCCTTTTATCTTCAAGTGCTGTATAACCAATTGTCCATCTTTTTTTGGTTCCATAGATTCAACAAACGTGCCCCCTGCCCCAGACTACAGCGCCACAAGAATCAACCTATACTGCTAATTTTTAAACAATTACAAAACGTACAACAAAAGAAAATTAAACCATCTCTTTTTCTTCCTTATTCTAAATTTAATTTTAGACACTACCAGCTTGTTTCTTAATCACTTAGAAACACAATATTAGTCATCCTTGCCTAAAAATAAAATTAGTATTATTTACTGAGTACTTCACTATGTGCAAGAACTGTGCTAAATGCTTTACCTCAATTGTCACAACCAAAGTAGGGCCTGTCACCCTCAATTTACTTCCAAGGCAACAGGCTCAGGGAAGTGAGGGAACTTGCCCCACATTTTAGTGAATGACAGCATCAGAATGGTAAACTTTGGGCTGTCTTACTCCGAAATTAGGACTGCAATACTGCCTTCTTACACAGTATCTTGAAATAGTTTTTCCTATTTCTATCACTCACTATTGAAACTAACTTCATGAGTCCAATTTAGAAAAGCTTGTTTTCTTTCTTTTCTTCTTCTTTTTTTAATACTAAGCAATTTTATTTGACTCTTGAAATTTCTTCAAATAGAATTTAGGGCCCATAAGGAAAATTTCCTCTTATAAATGCTGCAGTTCGATTGCCTATACTGAATTCAGTTGACTATCAGGGTTTCAAATATGTTCAGATTACAAAGCACTGGGTAATTCAGGCAGCTGACCTCATTCTGAGCATCACTGCCTTGACATGAATCATGAGACAACCACAGAGATGCACTGAGGGCTACAAATCTAGCCCAGGTGGTATCAGAAATGCTCCTGTAGACAGTCTCCTCTCAAAGTGATCTTCCTAGAAATAAAATTTGTCTCTTCCCTCCAGGAAGCATGACACCAAAGTCTCAGCTCCTAACCACTATGTTATAATGTTTCCTTTAATTGTCTGACTCCTCAGATGTGCCCAAGGATATACTGTTCACAAAGACTTCTAACCTACAGCTCTCATATGAATCTCCAACAGCCCTAAGAAGCAGGAATTGATGGCCTCATTTTGCAGACAAGGAGGTGGAGGCTGAGAGGAGTGGCACTGCCCTGGTCTTCAGCCTCCCGGTTCTGTGCTCTCCCACCACACCATGGCCACCTCCAGTCAGGTGGCCAGTCATTTGTCTGTGATGGTGATGGAGGGGAACGGATCAATCAGACATATAAGTACCATCTGTAAGGAGCTAATGCACCTTCCAAAGTATATTATTTTCTTCTTTTTCAGAGATGGAAACTGGCTCAGATACTTAGACCTGACTACCAGAATGAATATTAGCTATTTCTGCACATAAATTAAATAATAATCTCTGAAGTCTGACATAACTCTAATGTTCTAAATGCTTTCTGAACAAAGTATCAGAAAGGTTACAAAGCCAATTTTAGTTCCATAGTGGATTTCAGAGCTTCTTTGAAGTTCTTCAAGTAGGAGACTAAGCCAGAATAACAGTGGTCTTTCTGAAGAGATCTGCCCTGCTCCTGAGAGGAGGGATGTATGATGAAAGGAAAAACAAGTTAAGGGTCAGATGGTCAGGGTTAAGAGTTCCTGTCCTACCATAGATATGGGTATGAGTTATATGAGTCATTTAACCTCTTTGAGTCTCACTTTCCCAATTTATAGACATATTCGTCCTTTACACTGTAACACAAAAAAGGCAGGTTTGAAGGTATGCCCATTTCCCTATTTGTAATTCAGGACTTTGTGGGATTGAGTCTAATCACTGAAGTGTAGGGAAATAAAGAAAGGAAAGAAATATCGCATTGCTACAAGTTTAGGGCAACTAGGATCAGTTGTTTGCTTTTTAAAAAACTCAGGTACTGAGAACACCATGTGTATGTTATAAGGAGCTGTCATACGCACAAGTCCAATGAGAACAGCCTGTTTGGTGACTTGGCCAACATCATGAAGGTCAAGCTAAAAAATACAGGGAAATACAGAAATATTCGGCAGCCATACCTTTCAGTTCTGTTCTCCTGGTGGCCTTGCAAAGATAAGCTATTTAATATCCAGGAGCCATACCTCTCTTGGAGATAAAAAACTTTCTCCTTCTAGGTTTAGGGCAGCTAGTCATGGCCCTGGGACCTTTTTTGGTGGTCGTGGGGTTATATTAGGATAATTCATTTTGAAAGCAGAAAATGACAGGCATGGGACTTACAGTTTACTTCTCAAAATGATGAGTTTTGACTACCGTACCTGATTAAGCAGCCAGTAACAGCTGTGGCAAAACTGTGGCAGAGAATGACATCTATAATCATAGGTGAATATAAAAAAAGATGGTATGCTTTTAGCTCAGGTATTCTTTTATTCTTAAACTCTTAAATTTTTTTAATAATAAGAGTAACAGGTGACTTCCCTGGTGGTCCAGTGGCTAAGACTCCACGCTCCCAGTGCAGGGGGCCTGGGTTCGATCCCTGGTCGGGGAACTAGATCCCACATGCATGCCACAACTAAAGAGTTTGCATGCCGCAACTAAGAGCCCAGTCCACAACTAAGAAGAAGTCCACATGCTGCAACTAAGACCCGGCGCAGCCTAAATAAATAAATATTAAAAAAAAAAAAAGAGCAACAAATATTTAGAGAAAAAAAATTAAGATGAACTGAAGGACTGAAATGAAAGTTTAAGTCCCCACTTATTCCTAATTAGTAGTACCACTCTCCAGTGATATATCTAATATCATCCATATTAGAGATACTTCTTGTGGGTCTTTGTAGAAATTTTCTATTCATATCTATCTATCTAAAACATTACTAAAATTTTGGCTTTAAAAATACATATAGTGTTTTAATATCTTTCTATGTCAATATGTAAATCTACCTTATTCTTTTTAACAGTTGTCTGGCATTTAGTTATATGAATATACCATAATTTATTTAACTAGTCCTTGCTTATGAGCATTTATAGAGTATTTCAATTCTTTGCTATTATAAACAGTGCTTTCAAAAAATATCCTTGCTAATCAATCTTTGTACTTGTAGGAGAATACCCTATAAGTAAATAAATTCCTATAAGTGGAATTACTAGATAAAAGGAATGCATATTCATTTTTATAGGAACTGCCAAACTGTCCTCCAAAAATGTTGGATCAATTTACTGTACCCCTACTGACAGAGTGCAAATATGCCTGCTTCCTAATACCTTGCCACCACTGGGTATTATGAAATGTTTTAATCTTGAGATACTTATTTCTAATGTTCTCAAAAACATCTCTTTTACTTTCATTGCATAAAGATTGAATAAAGAAAACAAGACATTCAAGAAATAACTCTAGTTCTGTTAAAGAATGCTGAAAAGTTTAACACATACATTTCTTGAACTATCTGAAATGAACTACTTTTATAATCTGAGTACTCAGGTAATTATTATTTAATTAATCCTCAAATTGGCAAAAAAAACTGACAGTGTGTTCCTTCTGCCCGATATGCTTGATTTGGTCAAGTACCATCTAGGACAGATTACTTTCTCTCCACTGAGCAGAGCTGTTCCATGATTACTTTTCCAATTGACATGATTAGCAATATAAGAATATTTCACTAAACTGTAACATTTTAAATTTGTTTAAACTGGCCAAAGTAGAACTGTTAACTATATACTTTTTTAAACTTTTTTTTTAATTTTTATTTTTGGCTGCTTTGGGTCTTCATTGCTGTGTGTGGGCTTTCTCTAGTTGCAGCAAGCGGGGGCTACTCTTTGTTGTGGTGCGCGGGCTTCTCATTGCGGTGGCTTCTCTAGCCACAGAGCACGGGCTCTAGGTGCGTGGGCTTCAGTAGTTGCAGCATGTGGGCTCATTAGTTGCAGCACGCGGGCTCAGTAGATGCGGGAGCACGTGGGCTTCAGTAGTTGTGGTGCATGAGCTTATTTGCTACGTGGCATGTGGGATCTTCCCGGAGCAGGGATCGAACCTGTGTCCCCTGCATTGGCAGGCAGATTCTTAACCACTGCGCCACCAGAGGAGTACTAACTATATACTTTCTTGTTAAATGGAGGCAAGGAAGTTGCATTAGTTACACATGAGCATCCATTTAACTTATTTGTGAAAAGAAAAAAAATGAGCCAATTAACTTAGAAATTATAGTAGGAGAGATCTACCATTTTATTTTTATTTTTTAATTGAAGTATGATTGATTTACAGTATGTGTTATTCAGTTGTATAGCAAAGAGATTCAGTTATACACACACACACACACACACACACACACACACACACACGCTTTTTCAGATTCTTTTCCACTATAGGTTATTACAAGATATTGAATATAGTTTCCTGTGCTATGCAGTAAGTCCTTGTTATTTTATATATAATAGAGATTATATATAATAGATATTAATATAATCTATTAATCCCGTAAGTTTGTTTTCTATGTCTGTGAATTTGTTTCTATTTTTGTAAATAAGTTCATTTGTATTATTTCTTTAGATTGCACATATAAGTGATATCATATAGTATTTGTTTTCCTCTGACTTTCTTCACTTAGTAAGACAATCTCTAGGTCCATCCATGTTGCTGCAAATGACAATATTCCATTCATCTTTATGGTTGAGTAATATTCCATTTGTGTGTGTGTGTGTGTGTGTGTGTGTGTGTGTGTATTGCACACCTTCTTTATCCATTCAGCTGTTGATGGACATTTAGGGTTACTTCTATGACTTGGCTATTGTAAACAGTGCTGCTTTGAACACTGGGGTGCATGTATCTTTTTGAATTAGAGTTTTCATCTTTTCCGAATATAAGTCCAGGAGTGGGATTGCTGGATCATATGATAACTCTATTTTTAGTTTTTTATGGAACCTCCATATTGTTCTCCATAGTGGCTGTCCCAATTTACATTCCCACCATCAGTATAGGAGGGTTCCCTTTTCTCCACACCCTCTCCAGCATTTACTATTTGTAGACATTTTGATGATGGCCATTCTGATTGGTGTTTGGTGGTACTTCATTATAGTTTTGATTTGCATTTCTCTAATAATTAGTGATGTTGCGCATATTTTCAAGTGCCTGTTGCCCATTTGTATGTCTTCTTGGAGAAATGTTTATTTAGGTCTTCCGCCCATTTTTTGATTAGGTTGCTTTTTTTTTTTTTATATTGAGCTGTATGAGCTGTTTGTATATCTTGGAAATTAAGCCCTGTTAGTTGCATAATTTGCAAATATTTTCTCCCAGTTCGTAGGTTATCCTTTTTGTTTTTTGTTTCTTTTTGGGTCGCAGCATGCGGCACACAGGCTCTTAGCTGCCCGACCAGGGATCGAACCTGCCGCACCCCCTGCAATGGAAGCACATAGCCCTAACCACTGGACTGCCAGGGAAGTCCCTATTTTTCAATTTTCAGTTTCTGTAACAGAACCCCAGAATATGGGTTTGTTTTGAAAATACATTTTATTGATTTTCCCCCAATCTTTCTACGTGTATGTACAATTACCCATGATCATATTACTCATATAGATTTTTTCATTTTGCCTGGTATCAGAAACATTTCCATGTTATTTATTATTACACTTCTTAATTGTCACTTTAAGTGACTGCATAATATTCCATCAAGTAGATAGGCTATGATTTCCTTTACCACTCCCTTATTGTTAGGCATCTGGGATTTTCCCATATTTTGCAATTATAATGAATACGTGTCACCCTGGTGGTGGTAGCAGAACTTTACTACTAGTAGAAGTGGAATAGAAAACCTAAGTTTTCCAGTAGAATGGAAAAACTGAGTCAGAAAAGTAGATGATTATACTTTGGAATAGAAAATCTACACCAATTTGAACCGAAAATGGGTTTATGATTAGCCTTTGCTTAACTGGAAAATCCAATTAACCTGAAGTCTGTATTTTCTTACTTTCAAGGTCTTATAGTTAAAAACTTTCAAATTTGGTAATAGGTGCCATGAGCCTACTGATAGTAAAAAGGAGGCTTATCATATAATATGCTATCTTGATTATTTATAGTAATAAAAGCAATAGCCATCTACTAGATGGTAAGTAAATGCAAAAATGTATGATAGCCTTTTGCCCTCACTAGGCTTTAGTATGCCAATTCCTCCCAAAGCCTTTCAAAAATAAAACTCAGAAGTTAAGTTTGTTTTGTATTTATATTTTACTTAATATATAAAGATAGTAAGATTTTCACCAATACCTTTCCAAAGAGGAGGTTTCATTTCTGGTAATACAGTGGGATAGGTTGTTTGGACTGACCTTCCTACTGAAAACAGCTAAAAATACTGGATAAAGTGGAAAAGATTTCTTAAAAGCATCAAAGAGCTGACAAGATAGTAACGGAGTCACATTAATATTTCACATATGCAAATTATTACAACCAACCAATGGAACACAAACAGTAACAAATAAACCTAACTACACCACAAATAAATAGCATAACCACAACTGTAGGGGGCCAAGAAGAAAATAACTTACTTAAATAGCTTTGGAAAACAGTCTTTTGACTGTATACTGTAAGGTTCGGGGAAAAAAGAACTCTACAGAGCTACTGAACTGTAGTTAATAAACTTGTTTCTCACAGATGTATGGTTTAGCAATTCTAACATTACTGTATGTGTTTAGTAGAATTGAACAAATAAGTAAATGCACCATGGATAATGAGAACTGGATTCTCTTGTGGAAAAAAAAAGTAACAAATAAGGAAAGAGGGAAGGCTAACATGAACTCTGTGGTACTGGATTAGAACTGGAGACATCAGAATGAACTTACGGTTTTCAATACATATATAAATGGAGAGATTGAGAAAGGATTATAGATATCTGTTTATGAATGTGTTAGCCTTTACACACTTATTTCCTAATTCTGTCTTCTGAGAGGGCCTAAAAGTAATGACATTCTACTGCTCACATTGGTTTCTATATACCAATCTGTAATAAATGAACTAAAGCTCCTTGGAGAAGTAGCTTGTTCCAGCGTTGGGGAAGGAAAAATACAAGATGAGCCTGGAACATCTTGTGATGCCAGAAAGAAAGGAAGTGCTCAAAAAATGATGGAGGTACACTGAATGGACATAGGAGTCAACTCGAAGGAGCTCCCAATGCCTAAGGCTGGGACCATATGATCAATAAAACAAATAATGACAGCAATGGATTATAATGTGTAGAATAAGATAAATATTCATGAGTCCACAATGATAAGTAAATAATTGGATAAATTAATTAATAAGGGAAGAGAGGCAGCTCTTCCTTACAGAAGAATTCCAATTAATAAATGTAGAAGGACCACTGGAGACAGAAAATCACCATTAGGCAAGCATCACAGTAATAACTGTTCCAGGCAAGAGCTAGAGGATGGGGACTTCCCTGGTGGTTCAGTGGCTAAGACTCCATGCTCCCAATGCTGGGGGCCCAGGTTCAATCCCTAGTCAGGGAACTAGATCCCACATGCCGCAACTAAGAGTTCGCATGCTGCAACTGAGACCCGGCTCAGCCAAATAAATGAATGAGTAAATACACAAAAAAAGAGCTAGAGGATGAATGCTAATAACTGGTGGGCAAAAGTCTGACAAGAAACAGGATATTTATATGGTCTCAAAGTTATCTCCCTGTAAGACTTATTAATTACAAAGAGGAAAAGAGTAACTTCACAGTGGAGAAGCCTGGCAGATACTACCTTAGCCGAGTGGTAGAAGTTAACATCACCAGTAAAAAAAAATATATATCAACACCTCAGGTCCTCAATATGAAACACTGAAAAGGGCACAACTGCATTTCTGTGCTATTGCTGCAAAATTGCATAACCTAATTTAATCATGACAAAACACTAGACAAACCCAAATTGAGGGACCTTCTATAAAACAATTCATCATTACTCTTCAAAAGTACCAACTTCAGGAAAAACAAACCAACACTGAAGAACTGTCAGAGATTGCAGGAGACAAAATAAACGTGACAACTAAATACAATATGGGAGGTTGAGCTGAAACCTGGGCCAAAAAAAGGATGCTGGTGGGAAAATTGGCAAAATTCCAGTAGGTATGTAGATTAGTTAATATTGCCTCAATGTTAATTTACTGGTTTTGATAACTGTACTATGGTTACGTAAGATGTTAGTATTAGGGGAAAATAGAAGAAGGATATATGAGAATCTCTATTTTTTTCCGTAACTTCCTTATAAGGCTAACATTATTAAAAAAAAAAAATACCGCATTGGTAGTGCCACTAGACACTTGGCAGGAGAAAACAAGTCATCTCTGAAGGATGGTAACTTCATCCAAAGATCAAATAATTTCCATAAATAATTTTCTAATAAAAACAAGCAGATTGGGCTTCCCTGGTGGTGCAGTGGTTGAGAGTCCGCCTGCCGATGCAGGGGACACGGGTTCGTGCCCCGGTCCGGGAAGATCCCACGTGCTGCGGAGCGGCTAGGCCCGTGAGCCATGGCCGCTGAGCCTGCGCGTCTGGAGCCTGTGCTCCGCAACAGGAGAGGCCACAACAGTGAGAGGCCCACGTACCGCAAAAAAAAAAAAAAGCAGATTATAGTAAAACAAAAACAAAAATACCCATAGAAACAAATACTCATGAGCAAGAACCACCACAAACAACAACAGAAACATTCATAATGACTTCAGATACTAGAATTATCAGATATAGATTGTAAGACAACTGTGATTATGTTTAGATAAATAAAAGACATGATTAAAAATATCTCTGTGGAACAGGAAAATATAAAATACAACTGACCAGACTGAAAATGACACAAGATGTCTAGCAATAAAAAACAATCCTTTGAGTTCACATAGCACCATGGACACACACCTCTAGCAGAGCACATATTACATTTTATTACAGTTATCCATTGGCATTCCTTCTCCCTCACCACATTTTATGCTTTTTAAGGTGAGGGGTGGCTGAGTCTAATTCATTTTTGTATTCCCAGTGGATAGCACAATGCCTGGCATATGATAAGTATGCAAAAAATGTCTGAACTGAACTGAACTAAGTATCTTTCATGGCTGACAGAAACTGCCCTTGAGCAATTAAAAGAATCAAGTCTAAATATATAGTAGTATAGCTACTATAGGATGAAAAAAACAAAAGTAAAAATCTCCAAAGAACTAGAGTAGACACACAGACCCCCAAATTTAAGTCAAAATGTTAACAAAAGTTTATTAAGCTTTTACTGTGTGGCCAGATTTATGCTATGAACTAGGGATACAATAGTGAGGAAGACAGATCTGGTCTCTACTTTAGGTTCTAAAAATGTCAGAGCTGGAACTTACTAGAAAAAACAAACCAGTTATTTGAACTCCCTCATTGCACAGATAAGGAAACTGAGGCCCAGAAGGGATGCATAAGGGTCACATAACGAGTAACTGAAAGGTAAACAAATGAGATACCAATTTAGGGAGAATGACTGAAAAGAATGGAAAACCAAATCACAAAAAACAGGGACTTAAAATTTTAATAGCAATGCAGTTGATAGAGAAAGGTTAGAGAATGAGAAAACAAAACCAAACCTGAGACACAGTAAGTAGAGTACTGATGTTTGCAAATATTCAAAGAAAAACATTTTCTTTTCCTGGTCTCTCATCTTGGGTTTCAACTAGATTAACTATTTTAATCTCTCTCCTGCTAGACTTTGAGCCCTAGTATCCACATTATTTAGTACATCACTGGTGCTTAAAACATATTTGGAGAATGAATGGTTTATGTTTTATCAGAAAGTCAGTTTTCCTATCAAGTTCTATTTTTCACTTTAGAATACAGAGTATCCTCTCTAGACTTTGCAAAGTACTACTTTACTACCAAGCCAAAGTAAACACAGAAACAAACACCTAACAATTCTTTCAAGTGAAAAATCTAAGATTTTAACAAAATGAAGATAAGTTTCATATTGATCAAGCTTTTCATTTTATTTTAGCTTAATGGGATTATGTTTTTCTGAACAACCCAAAGTTCCATGCCTGTTACAGGTAGACATTTGCCCGTCTAATCCATGTTGGGTTACTGGGTTCTTGTAAGTTTATGCTGTTACATGATAATGGTGTGGCTACGGACATCTGCTGTACTACTTTACTAATTAACACTATCTTAGTTCAGATATGTGATGCAGACAGATGAAACTCACTTTGTACCCAAGATTTATGTAGAAGGATGTTCACTGCATAATTGTTTGCAATAGTAAAAGACTGGAAGCAACCCAAGTGTTCACTGTTAGCAGATTGGATGTATCAGTGCAATGGAATGCTATATACATCTACCTGCACTAATATGACAGGTGAGAACTCTACCACTGAATCACCCACGCACTGATTACTTGCATTAATATGGAAAGATTTCAACAATGTAATATAAAGTGAAAAAAACCCAGCATATTTGATCCTATTTACCTAAGATTATGTGTATATGTTTATTTAAGTGCACACATGCATAGAAGGCCTGGAAGGCTGTTCATCAAAATGCTATCAGTGATTATCTCTAGAGGATGAGATTCCTAGTGATGTTCATTTCGGAAAAAAATTTGTCATAAAGTTTGAATATTCTATAGTAGTGTGTATTATCTTAATAATTAGGGAAAATAAAGTTATTTTATTTAAAAATAGGTAGGGCTTCCCTGGTGGCGCAGTGGTTGGGAGTCCGCCTGCCGATGCAGGGGACGCGGGTTCGTGTCCCGGTCCGGGAGGATCCCGCGTGCCACGGGGCGGCTGGGCCCGTGAGCCATGGCCGCTGGGCCTGAGCGTCTGGAGCCTGTGCTCTGCAACAGGAGAGGCCACAACAGTGAGAGGCCCGCCTACCGCAAAAAAAAAAAAAAAAAAAAATTAACATGAAATAAAGATCAGAAATTTTAGTAATAATGAGGCTTGGGAGAGTGATACAACAGTCACAACAAACCTCAGACAGCATAAGCTTAGAAAGATTGAGGGGGAAGAGAAGTTATTATTATTACTTTTAAACTTTTAAAGTTCTAAAACTTACAGTTTCATGTCCCTGTGAGGTATATAAAAAATACAAGACACAATCTCCATCCTCAAGTAGCTGAAGGAGAATGAGATGAACACTCGTGAAGAAGCCAATATAAGGTACAGAATAAATATTTGTACATACTGACAGGTAGTAAGAGAAATGCACAAATAGCTCAAGACAAAATATCGTAGATGTCTTACGAGAAGGAACAACAAAGAATACAGCTGTGTGATCTTGAGAAAACTATACAATCACTATACCTCAGTTTCCTCATCTGAAAAATGGTGATTAAAAGATCTACCTTAACAGTTATGCCAGCATTAAAATGAAATAATGTTAGGGAACCGTGGACCGGAACCATCTGCCCTGGCCAGGCATGAAAATAACTGCTTGCATAAGTTGTCTCACAAGAGAAGGTCCCAATAGGGAACAAGAAACTGACAAACTGCCGCCAACCAGAAGAATGAGGAGGGGCCGAAAAGAGGGAGGAGATGCCAGCCCATAATATATCCTGCCAACCTCCCAGAAACACTCACGCTGGAATCCATATTGACTGAGAGATGTGCATGCCACCAGGAAAAGCCCTGAGTCAGACCAAACATGGGCATGAGCAAAACGACTGGGCACAGACAACCCGGAAATTAACCCCCATCTCCACAAAACCCGAGACTTCGAGCCACGATGATGCAGAGCAGTTCTCCTGGGTTCCTCACCCTGCTGCTGCTATCCGCTTGAGCGCCGCTTTTCAATAAAGTCTTTTGCTTCATCAGCACGTATGGCTCCTCGGACAATTCATTTCTGAGTGTTAGACAAGAGCCCTTCTTGGGCCCTTGAAGGGGTCCCTCTCTGGTAACAATAATGTAGATAAAATGTTTAGCACTGACTAAATATGTAATAAGTTATAGCTATTACTATTATTTATGATAAAGTGAAAACTCCAAATAGAATACTGACATTTGCTCAAAGGAAAACATGCAATTTGAAAGTTGAAACCTCCGAGACTATCTGGCTCTAACCACTAATTTGGTGGCTGATGAAATTGAGGCATGGGTCAACAAAGTGAGGCCTTTGATATGATTTGAGTGAGCGAAAAGTAAGGTCCTGCCTAAGATCACACAGCTAGTTGGCGCTTGACTACTATTTTCAGTTTCTTTCCATTTCAATACCATTATTTTTCTTTTAGACAAAAACAGAGTCACATATTGGATGATTTTCAGGGATGCCAAAAACTCATCCCCTAGAATAAGGAAAGCCCGATGCCACTAACAATGTTTATTACTCATGGGAGGGAATGCCTGCTTATATGAGATATGTGGAAAGCTGCTCTATGACATTTAGAAAGTGTACGCCCACCAGATAGGGGCCATGTCTAATTTTGTTTTATTTGAAAGAACTTTAAAATTAGAGCACAATAACGGTTTTATTATCATCCTTTTCATCATTATCACAAACGTAATCCCTCAGCATCAAAGACCTTAATTGAAAAAGAAAAAAAGGAGAAATGTTAATCCACTTTTGTTTCTGGACGAGGGCCATTATTCAATGTCAGATCCCTACTGCTAGTTAAAAAAAATGTATTTCAGAAGAAGTCAGAACAGATTTTAAAATTTTTATTTTTAAATGTTCTATGAGGACTCATATAATAAAACAGGCCCTAGATATTGCCAATATACTGTATTCATAATCAAAACTTTTGATTCATGTAGTATTTTTTTCTTTTTTAAACCAAAATGACACAATACTGTGTTCACTCGATGGCCTGGCACTTTGCACTAACTCCAACATGGATAAAACACTTGCTTTCTATGCTTTTAATTGAGGATACAAAGATGAATAAAACTCAACTCTTGTGGGAAAACTGTCTTCCAAATTCAGGCTCTGAAAAGAACACGGTCTTTCTTCTCTACTAGTTACTGCATTGTGTAACCTCAGGCAAAACTGCAGCACTCTTTGTGCCTTAGTTTCCTCACTTGTAAAATGAGGATAAAGTGGTAGCTGCCTCAAAAGGTCATTGTGAGGATGAGATAAATTAATCTATGTAAAGTGCTGAGAAGAGTTCCTGGTGCACAGTAAGTACTGCATGTGCGAGCTGTTCTGTTGCTACTATTGTCTGCATCACTATTATAGCTCTAATAACCTCAAAGATCAACTGAATTGAAGACCTGATGTTCAAGTCATTGGCCCAGAAAGTCTAAAAGATTAAATACAAAAGAGGACAGATCTTAAAAAGCCTAAGAAAATTTGGCATAGAGATTGATTGGAGAGAATGACAGCCCTCACTGAGGCCGTGCTGCAGAGAATCTAGGTACTCTCTTTTATCCATGGATGTGGTGTGGTGACCACAGAGAAACCTTGAAAGGTCTCAGGGGTAAAAAAAGGGGAGTGGATATGGAAATGTAGCCAAGCTAAAAGAATTACTATCCAGCTAAACTGAGGAACTGCATTGACTGCAAGAACCTGTCTATCTTGGAACAGGCCTCCCTGTTCCCTCAGGGTTGAAAATACCATGAGCACTGCAAACTTCCCAGAATTCGAAATGTTTATGCTTTCAAAAGATTACATGGAGATACTTGGAAAAGAAACTGAGAACCTTTTCATAATAAACAGGAAGGCTGAGGGGGAAGATAGATACTTTGAATGACATTCTACTTAAATTTTAATTTAGGTCAGTGATGGGAATGGGCTGGGGTAAGTAGACACTTAGGAGTCCTTCACAAGAATACAAATGGTGTTGTCCTAGGGACACACTCAGGATTCCCTTAGAAAATAACTGTCACAGCTAATCCTAATAAAGAAAGAAAATTCTAGTATTACTAATGTTTTTTATTTCTTTTGGTCATATGGCTCACCCGGGGACTCATCTAGACCTTAAAGGTTGGAATGTTCAAATATTCCTGTTTGGAGGTGGGAAAGGGTTTAGGAAAATTTGCTTTCCAAACTGGTGGTCACTTTCTTCTTCCCACCACCATAAAAACAAAACTATTAATCAAATTATGCTTTTTTCTTTTTTTCCCTGTACAAGCCTCTGTGATTTTGCTTATGGTGTGCTCCCTTCTTGGAATACCTTTCCCTGAAAATTTTCACCTGATAAATTCTTAACCTTAATGGCCCAGTTCAGAGGTGACACCTGTATCGCTTTTATAATCTCCTAGGGTAAAATGACTACATTATTTGCAGTCCTGTAATAATACTCTATTTTGAGTATTACATACTCTATTCTGTTTGTTTACTACACAGTCTGTTCTGTTTATTTGTTTACATGTGTTTTCTCTCTTACACTGTGAATGACTTAAGAACAGGAAATTGGAACTCATATTAATACCTGTTTGCTTAAAAACGTATACAGCACATAGTAGGTGCTCAAATGTTTACTGTATGAGATAAAATCTGAACACCTTAAGGGAGTACTTTTTGAGATAGTCAAGCTAAAACTGGAGAAAACAGAAGTGGGATTAAACTAAACCACAGGAGTGTCCCTTTAGCAAATTTCCAGCAGGATCATCAGATAATTAATGAGATAATTCCCTTTGATTTAAATAGCCCATCCCCAGGAAAGGGCACTATTTCCTCCTATAGGTCATCACCAGGACTCAGGCAGATTACTGCTTTGATGTAAATTACCTATGACTGATCTGCTGATTTGCTGATTGGTGCTTCTACATATACCTTCACTCTGCTTTTGCATGTGGAATCTTTTAATACTCAGAACCCACAACTTCTTCCCCTGTGCCTTCTATAAACCTCACAGGAGTCTTTCTTTTATAAGGTCATTACTGATTGATAGGAAATAGATTTGAATGAAATCCTTTTTGGAGCTTGTCATTAAGTAGGCACCCCCAGAAGTATATATATGGAAGTAGGCTTTAAATTCAGATTTATTTGGGACTTCCCTGGTGGCCCAGTGGTTAAGAATCCGCCTTTCAATGCAGGGGACGTGGGTTCAATCCCTGGTCAGGGAACTAAGATCCCACATGCCACCGCGGGGCAACTAAGCCCACACTCTAGAGCCCATGCACCACAAACAGAGCTCTCGTGCCACAACTACTGAGCCCACACGCTCTGGAACCCACATGCCACAACTAGAGAGAAGCCTGCGTGCTGCAATGAAAGATCCCGCATGCTGCAACTAAGACCCGATGCAGCTAAATAAATAAATATTTAAATTCACATGTATTTTATCCTGAAGAGAAGCCCATGTTCTTTTAGTTTGGGTTGAATGCAACAAACTAAATCTGAGGAAAAGAAAGATAATGAATATTTATTAAGCACTTTCCATTTCCAAGCACTGCTCTAGGTAACACGTTATTTCATTTTATCTTGACAATGCTATAGGATATGTCCTGTTAACCTGTTTTAAGGATGAAGAAAGTGAAGCTAAATGAGATTAAGTCACATAGTTGAGGTCACTTAATCAGTAAATGATAGAGCTAGTATTCAAATGCAGGTCTGATCTGAAAGCCAATGAAAATGCCACTCTACAACCACACCCACAGGAAAAGACTCCTCACACCTACCTCTGGTTAGGTTTACCAGCAACAACCAGACCTCCAGTGGGCACTTCTTCCTGAATGCTTTCAGACAGCTTTTGTAATTTATCTCCAGCCCTGACCTCTTCCCTAACTTCAGGCTCCTCTATCTAACTGCCTACTCAACACATCCAGTTGGATAGCTGATGTGCATCTCAAACTCAATGTATATGAAAACCGAACTCCTCGTTCTAGGGCCCTCCACCCCAACACGCTTCACCTGCATCTTCCCTTTCTCAGGAGATGGCAACTCCATTCTTAGAAGTTTTAGGCCCACACAAAGGAATTATCACAGATTCCTTTTTTTCCCCCTTCTACCCACCACATCCAATCCATCTACAAATCCTGTGGGCTGTACCTTTGAAATTTACCTCAGAGGGTTGTTATGAGCATGAATGAGTTGATGTTTATAAAGCTGTTAGAACAGTGCTTGGCATAAGCATTATGAGTATTTATGAAGCAAAAGAAATATCCATCATCCTACCGCTATTCTCTGTCCCCACTTTTCCACCCTAGGTCTGGCCAGTATCATCGTTCACCTAGACTACTGACTGCAGTAAGTCATCACCTAAGTGGTCTCCCCCTGCTTCCAGCCTTGCGTGTCCTCCTAGAGTCTACTCTCCAAACAGCAGAGCAATTCTTTAAAAACCCAAGTCATATCATGTCACTGCTCAAAACAATCTAGAGATTTTCCATCTTACTCAGAATAAAATATAACAAAGTCCTTATCATGGCTTATAAGACTCTAAAAGATTCCTGCCCTCACCCGCCCTCATCTCTGATCTGCTCTTTTATCCACTGTGTTCTCTCTGTTCCACTCATCCTGGCCTCCCTGCTGTCCTCAGCCCTGTCGAGCATACTCTTTATCACCATCCGTGCATTTGCTATCTCGCTGCCTGGAACGCTCTTCCCTTAGATATTCACAAGGCCTGTTCCCTCACTCACTCGTGTCTCTTCCCAAATGTCATCTCATCAGAGAGGCCTTCTTTGTTCACCTGACCCCTACATGTGTCAATCTCTAGTACCCCCCTGTTTAATTTTAATCTAGAGCACTTATCACACCTGATACTTAGCTTGTTAATTGAGTTATTGCTTCTCTCTCTGCCCCTGACGTCAGTTCCAAAAGGGCAGGGGCAGGGCCTTTATTTCGTTTGTCACCGTAACCCCAATACTCAGAACTGTGCCAGGCACATAGTAGACAAATTGTTGAATACAGGGAAAACGTGTATATATTCATTCATTTTCAACTTACAGTTGTCTATAACATACTCCTAAAATGTCACAGAGAACAAAACAAGTTCTATAAAATACCCCATATTACAGGATGAGTTCAGTTTTCAGTAGGAAAATTTTATTTTTAAACATTAAGAATTTTATTTTTAAATCTTTCATTTGAGTAAAACTGACAGAAGATGAGTCAAGCCAGTTTTACCTTTGTACCTAATTACTTACCAGTAGTCACAAAACTCTATCAATAGTTACAAAAATATCTATAACTGGGATATAAAAGCCTTTTCCCCCCTCAGATTTACCTTATTGGTTATGTCCATTTTGCAAAAACTATTCGAACAGAATTCAAGCATAATGATATTCCCTTATGGAAAAAATCCATGGCAAGATTTTTTTCTTAAAAATGTCTCCCACAGGGGCTGCCCTGGTGGCACAGTGGTTGAGAGTCCGCCTGCCGATGCAGGGGACACGGGTTCATGCCCCGGTCCGGGAAGATCCCACATGCTGTGGAGCGGCTGGGCCCGTGAGCCATGGCCACTGAGCCTGTGCGTCCAGAGCCCGCAACAGTGAGAGGCCCGCTTACCGCAAAAAAAAAAAAAAAAAAAAAAATTTCCCACTACATGTTCAAACATGGAAATGTGGAAGAACATTTAGGGTTTAGATTTTGGAGACAGCAGCTAAGTGGCTGGGTGATCTCCTATGGGACATCCTACAAGTAAATTTGGGCATTTGTTGATGAAAATGTTGTTGTGAAAATACTTCTCACAACTTGCCTTACTACGATTATATATCATCTGATGGTTGCCATGGAAATAGCACTAATGCTAACAAGGTTTGGCTCCATAGGGTTTTACCACTGGGTACAGAATTACTTTCTGTGACATCACTGGGGAAGCAATACAGATACTATGTGGGGATAAAAGCTGGTGAGACTTAAGTAGGGGAGCCCAAACTCTTCCTCCAAATCAGAGCCAATCCATTCCTCACCCTGATAATACCTATACTTCATCATCTAAGTTCTGATTCTCTTTAAACCCTACATCCTCCACAGAGCCTAATAAACCCTAGCTCTCAGTTCTTGCTTCTGTCTCTCAATTCATATTTTTAAAATGGCCTTCATATCATAATTTAATTATCTAATGATAGCATCTTACATGGTTCCCCAGATGCAAACTGAATGAACAATCCCTGAGTGCCTATCCTGCACCAGGTACCAGTGCTAAGTGCTGTCACGTGAATTATTTCCTGAAGTCCTCATAATGATACCTGTTAGGCAGGTATTAGTAACACACTATTTAGATGAGGAAACTGAACTTTGGAGAGGTTAAGTTACTTTCCCAGTGTAACAAGTTATTTCCTCAAAACAATCACTAGCGTTTGACTATAGGCTCCTCAAGGAAAGGGTGGCTCACCTCTTGCCACTTCTCCAGGATTCAGAAAGGGCTTGGCTCACAACAGGCAATCAGTTGACAAAAAATGACTTAAAGAAAACCAACAGTGAAAAAAATAAGAACTATGCTTGGTACAAGCAAGTGGGGAGGCAAAGACTGCTGGGACTTTTGTTTGTTTTTAAGAAATCAAACATACTGAAAGACTTCTAATGATGTCCATTTACTATTTTGAAAAAAATATTAATTAAAAGATATTATATAAAGCTCTAACTATGAACATACTGTTTGGTCATGATCAGTTGTGAGATATGTTGCAAGTCATTTGTTATTACTAACAGAGTAATGAAGTAAATATTTCATTTCTTCAGAAAATTTCAATAGTCACAAATTCAAAATGTTCACTCGCTATATTTTCTTGACTAGAAGAGAAAAGGTATTGTATTATAGTTAGAGCTAGCTCTCTGGGCAAATTAAACATGTGTCTTGATGGAAAAAAGGTTAAGAACCAAAAAGTATTGGGACAGGGATCACCTGTCACGGGACTCCATTCCTAACTGGGTGAACATAAGCAATTCATGTAAGCAATCTGGCCTCAGTTTCCTCAGACCTTCAAACACATGGGACAAACTAACTCTACCCACAGCCAAACCACCCTTCAGGGGCAATTAGACGTTACTTTGTGTTCTGAGTTGGCATCTGTTCTATCTTCTTGTTTCTCCAAAATGGTGAGGGAGCAAGAGGAGCTTACTGCTTCTGCAAACTGCCTAGTGTGTTGACTTCGTGAAGACGAAACCCATAAGCCTTGAAGTTGACTCAGTTGTCTCTTGAGAAAAATGGAAGGTCAAAGGATGAGTCTCTTTTTAAAAATTCAGATTAAGAAAAACAGAGGGCCTTCCCTGGTGGCACAATGGTTAAGAATCCGCCTGCCAATGCAGGGGACACGGGTTCGAGCCCTGGTCCAGGAAGATCCCACATGCCGCAGAGCAACTAAGCCCGTGTGCCACAACTACTGAGCCTGCACTCTAGAGGCCGTGAGCCACAACTACTGAGCCTGTGTGCCACAACTACTGAAGCCCGCGCACTCTAGAGCCTGCGGTCTGCAACAAGAGAAGCCACTGCAATGAGAAGCCCGCGCACCACAACAAAGAGTAGCTCCAGCTTGCCACAACTAGAGAAAGCCTGTGCACAGCAACGAAGACCCAACACAGCCAAAAATAATCAAAATAAATAAACTAAAAAATAAATAAACACACCTAAACTTTGAAAAAAAAAGTAAGTTGTTCCAAGTGAATGTCCACTTCTCAGGAAGAGTTAAGAGATTAAAAGCATATCTCACTTTCTCAGCAATTAAGTACATAATGAAAACCCATTTCCGGCTTCTCCAATGTGTTGGAAAATTGATTAGTTAATGTCTCCGAAGGCTTTCAAGTATAAAGTGCTATCTCACTGCTAAGCACCATTCTATTTAAACTTGTTTCTGCTTCCTTTCTGTCACCTCCCGTCTTATCTGGGATGCGATGGTGGAGATTATTAATTAACTGCAGTCTTATAAACCTGAAATTTCTCGGGAGCAAGGAAGCTTAAAAAGATAGAAATGAAAATTTGCGCACTTTCAGACAGAGGCTCATTTAAATGTCAGAATAATTATTCCAAACCAAAAAGAATCCAAACAACCTGCCACCTCAGAGCTCCTAGGTAGAGGAGAAGGTGCTGTAAAAATCAAAATGATCATTCATTAACAGACCTAACATATTAAGAGGAAGAGCAAAAAGCAACAATTCCAAATAATATGGTAATCCAATACTATTCCAACACACAGTTATTGAACATCCACCACAGGCAAGGAAAGATGTTAGGCACTGACTAGGACGCAGCCCTGCTTTCAAGGAAGGACATGAAACAGGTAAATGAACACACGCATTTTACATCTGCTAAAGTGAAAGCAACAACATAGAAGCATGCATATTAAAACATTCAGTTGACAGAACTTAAGTTCTGGAAAGTGAATCCTCAAAGCATACTGAATCAATGTCTTTATTTATACATTTGATCATGGATAATTGCTATTTCTATACAATGAGAATCAACAGTTCTAAGCTTTCCCGCCAATCAGCCATAATTACTACATAAACCCAAATGAATGGGTATTAGGAAGCATGAAAGAAGTACACTTCCAGATGGACCTAGAGTTTATCATACTAAGTGAAAAAAGTCAGACAGAGAAAGACAAATATTATATGACATCACTTATACGTTGAATCTAAAGAATAGTTCAAATGAAATTATTTATAAAACAAAAACAGGGACTTCCCTGGTGGTCCAGTGGTAAAGAATCCGCCTCCCAATGCAGGGGACATGGGTTTGATCCCGGGTTGGGAGACTAAGATTCCACATGCCGCAGGGCAACTAAGCCTGAACGCCTCAACTATAGAGCCTGTGTGCCGCAAACTACAGAGCCCACGCGTTCTGGAGCCTGTGTACCACAACTAGAAAGAGAAAACCTTCATGCCACAACTAGAGAGAAGCCCGCACACCATAAAGAGCCTGTGCGCTGCAATGAAAGATCCTGCATGCCTCAACGAAGGTCTCACCTGCCGCAACTAAGACCCAATGCAGCCAAAAAACAAAAACAAAAACAAAAAAAACCAAAAACAGACTCACAGACATAGAAAACAAATTTATGGTTACCAAAGGGGAAGTGGAGGAAGGGGGAGGGAGGGATACATTAGAAAGAAAAAAAAAGGAAAAGAAATACATTTCCAGATGAATTTGAGGAAGAAAACGAGTCTGATGATCCAATACAAGGAAATTGCTTACTGATTCTATAGTTTGCTGCCACACTAAACAAAGTGTAGCTAGTTTACACTGTAGAAGAATTAAACTAGAATAAAGGCTATCCTTCTGATTACGGAGTAAATCCACAGAAGTCCTGAAATTATCTTCCATGTTTACACTTTCTGATCCATTAATTTTACTGCTAGGAATCTATCTTGAAGAATAATCAGAGAAGGGACTTCACTGGTGTTGCAGCGGTTAAGAATCTACCTACCAATGCAGGGGACATGGGTTCAAGCCCTAGTCTGGGAAGATCCCACATGCTGCGGAGCAACTAAGCCCGTGTGCCACAACTACTGAGCTTGCACTCTAGAGCCTGCGCCACAACTACTGAGCCTATGTGCTGCAACTACTGAAGCCTGCGTGCCTAGAGCCCATGCTCCGCAACAAGAGAAGCCACCGCAATGAGAAGCCCGCACACCGCAACGAAGAGTAGCCCCTGCCAGCCACAAAGGAAAGGACTGATTACCATAGAAGTCTGGAGAGTGGTTCCTCTGGAAGGAGGGGGTGTGCCTGTGGAGGGGCTTGTAAGACCTAGAGCATAGGGGCTCAGTTAAGCCAGGCTGACTCCTGCCCACCAGCAATGGTGAGATAACAAAAGAAAGTTTGCTGATCCCTGCATCCCTTCAAAGAAATTGGCATATGAAGCCAAATTCCAGTTTGGGAGTCTCCTGGATGATCTTATATGCCAATCAGAGTCATAAAATCACATGCTATGGTCTCTCCAGGGACCAATGGCCCAGAAACTTCTGTTCAAGCCCAGCACTCCCACTCCAGGGAAGAAGACCCACCACCAGGCTGCAGCTCTCAAACCCCTCTATGTTTAGTTAACTTTAGTATCATGATTTAGTTAAAAATAAGTCCAGTCATGCCTTGATTGTACTTCGCATGTTCCCAAACCTCTACTCATTAAAACACAATTCTTGGTTTGTCAGGTAATCTTATCCATTTGAAATCTTCTTAATCTCATTTTTACAGATAAAATATAATTTATGTTAGTCTAAAACTAATACTGTTTCATTTTCCAATATATGAATACTGAATTATATGAACCAAAACCATATGACCATAGGAATCATAGGAAAGTTACGTGCGAAAATTTAGTTGGTGATATGCTATTTTTATCAAAACGTTCAATGACCACAAAGGATGAGAAATTATGTTCCAGTATTTGGTGGTGCTGAAAGCAGAATCCTTCAAAATCAATGCCTGAAAACGCCACAGATTACATGTCTTGTCAAAAGCAAGAAAACACAACTGAATAATGGAGGATCTCACATTATCATCATAAATGTACATCTTCTAGCCAAAAATGTTTGATTTGAATCCAGTAAGCTTTTATATATAACCTCCAGTTAATAGGAAATGCCAGGGAATAGAAGAATGAGCTAAATGTCACTATGAGGAAGCAGCCAGACAAATACAGAAGCTGGAACTTTCTACAGGTCAACTGGCCCAGCTTCTTCAACATGTCAATGAAAAAGAGGAATTGTACTACAATAAATAATACTTAAGGGACCAGATATAATGCAACAAACATAATGCATAGTCCTGGATTGGATTCTGGTTTGCAAACCAAGAGTAAAGTACATCTTTGAAGGTCAACTGGGAAAATGTGAATATGAGCTTGAAATTAGGATAATGAAAAATTACTGCCGTGAAAATAGAGACTCCACTTTTAAAGGGTGCACACAAAATCCCACCTGCTCCAGGACCCAGGGCAGAAGCAGTAATTTGAAAGGAGCCTGGGTCAGACACACTTGCTTATCTTGTAGAGTCTCCCTGAGAAGCAGGAGGCAACTGGAGCTCACCCTAGGGACAAAGACACTGGTGGCAGCCATTTTTGGGAGATTGCTCTATCATGTGGACACTGGTGTCAGCAAGTACCATTCTGTCCATCAACAGATGAATGTATAAAGAAGATGTGACACACACACACACACACACACACACAAACAGGAATATTAGTCATAAAAAAGAATGTAATTTCACCATTTGCAACAACACAGATGAACGTGGAGGGTATTATTTGCAAAGTGACTGACAAGGGATTAATCTCCAAAACATACAAACAGCTCATGCAACTCTATGTCAAAAAAACAAACAACCCGAGCGCGGTGGAATGGTCAGCTGAGTCTCCCGGTTGCGTCTGGGAAGAGTCGGCGTGAGGCCGCAGTGTGCGGGCTCCAGGGACGGCGGAGGCGACCGCCGCTGGCTGGGGCTCGGGGCCTAAGACCCGAGCGTCGACACCACCTGTGCGCTCCGCTGAGTGCCTGGGGCCGCCGCCAAGCACAGACCATGTTCATGGTGCGCCTGACTTCCCAGCTGCTCAGGGCTGTTCCCCGGGCAGGTTGTAGTGGGCCTTGGCCTGTCTGCGAGGTGTTGGGCAGGCATGCCTGCAGGCCTCGCTACAGCATGCAACCAATAGGCCCAAGTGGGGTTGCCTCCCTCCCTGACAGGCGGGTCCACATGGAGCTTGAGGAGATGCTGGTCCCCAGGAAGATGTCTATCAGCCCCCTGGCGAGCTGGCTGACCGTTCGCTGCCTCCTGCCCAGACTGGATGCTGGGGCCCCAGGGACTGTGTCTCCAGCCCAACTCTATGAGTGTCCGCCCAGCCAGGTGGGGGAAGGGGTCGAGCAGGGGGTAAGGAGGTCTGGGACACACCCCAGATACAGTCCAAAAACTTGCTTAAGATCCGCCGGCAGAAGATGAATCATCACAAGTACCGCAAGCTGGTCAAGAGGACCTGGCTCCTGCGGCAGAAAGTCAGGGAGGGACGCCTGAAACGGAAGCAGATGAGGTTCGAGAGAGACCTGAGGCGCATCTGGCGGAAGGCGGGCCTGAAGTAAGCCCCCGCAGGCTGGCAGACCCCCAAGCTCTACCTGAGGGGTAAATGAGTCTCGTGTGTCCCTCCCCCAGCCCTGTTACTGCTGATGACCCACTGTAATAAATATTTGGAGAACTTAGCCATCAAAAAACAAAAACAAAACAAAAAACAAACAAAGCAACCCAATCAAAAAATGGGCAGAAGATCTAAATAGACATTTCTCCAAAGAAGACACACAGATGGCCAAAAGGCACATGAAAAGATGCTCAACATCACTAATTATCCGAGAAATGCAAATCAAAACTACAATGAGGTATCACCTTACACTGGTCAGAATGGCCATCATCAAAAACTCTACAAACAATAAATGCTGGAGAGGGTGTGGAAAAAAGGGAACCCTCCTACACTGCTGGTGGGAATGTAAAATGGTACAACCACTATGGAGAACAGTATGGAAGTTCCTTAAAAAACTAAAAATAGAACTACCATATGATCCAGCAATCCCACTCCTGGGCATATATCTGGACAAAACCATAATTTGAAAAGATACATTCACCCCAATGTTTACTACAGCACTATTTACAATATCCAAGACATGAATGCAACCTAAATATCCATCAACAGAGGAATGGATAAAAAAGATGTGGTACATATATACAATAGAATATTACTCAGCCATAAAAAAGAACAAAATAATGCCATTTGCAGCAACATGGATGGACCCAGAGATTATCATACTAAGTGAAGTAAGTCAGACATAGAAAGTCAAATATCATATGATATCACTCATATGTGGAATCTAATTTTTAAAACATGATATAAATGAACTTATTTACAAAACAGAAACAGACTCACAGATTTCAAAAACAAACTCATGGTTACCAAAGGGGAAACGTGGGAGGGAGGGATAAATTAGGAGCTTGGGATTAACATACACACACTACTATATATAAAATAGATAACCAACAAGGACCTAATGTGTAGCACAGGGAACTCTACTAAATATTCTGTAATAACCTATATTCATTCTTTTTCAGATTATTTTCCTGTATATGTATAACTGAACCATTTTGCTGTACATCTGAAATTAACACACCATTGTAAATCAACTACACTCCAATAAAAATTTTTAAAAATTTTTAAAAGAAGATGTGATACACACACACACACACGGGAATACTATTCAGCCATTAAAGAAAAATGAACTTTTGCCATTTTCAACAACATAGATGAACCTGGAGGGTATTATGCTTAGTGAAATAAAGTCAGAGAAAGACAGATACTGTATGTTATCACTTATACATGGAATTAAAAAAATAAAACAAACTAACGAATATAACAGAACAGAAACAGACTCATAGATATAGAGAACAAACTAGCGGTTACCAGTGGGAAGAGGGAGGGGGAGGGGCAGATTAGGGGTAGGGGATAAAGAGGTACAATCTACTATGTAAAAAATAAATAAGCGGGCCTTCCCTGGTGGCACAGTGGTTAAGAATCCGCCTGCCAATGCAGGGGACACGGGTTCGAGCCCTGGTCCAGGATGATCCCACATGCTGTGGAGCAACTAAGCCCATGCGCCACAGCTACTGAGCCTGCGCTCTAGAGCCCGTGAGCCACAACTACTGAGCCCACTAGCCACAACTACTGAAGCCCACATGCCTAGAGCCCGTGCTCCGCAACAAGAGAAGCCACCACAATGAGAAGCCCGCACGCTGCAACGAAGACTAGCCCCCACTCACAACTAGAGAAAGCCCGAGTGCAGCAACAAAGACCCAACGCAGCCAAAAATCAATCAATCAATAAAATTATTTTAAATAAATAAATAAATAAATAAATAAGCTATGAGGATATATTATACAGCACAGGAAATACAGCCAATATTTTATAATAACTTTCAATGGAATATAATCTAAAAAATTTTGAATCACTATGTGTACACTTAAAACTAATGTAATATTGTAAATCAATTATACCTCAATAAAAAAATAAGTTAAAACAAAATCTCCAAGGCAATGAATAGTAAGTGCTAAGTCAGTGATAATGAGCTCAGAAAATGAAGCAATCACTGCTAGAATGGTGAGGGAAGTCTTCACGAAGGAGCTGAACTGCCAGCTGGTCCTGGAAAAATGGGCAGAATTTGGATAAGCAGAAACTGCCCATTCTTTAACCCATCCGTTAGCCTAAAAGTGACAGGTCTATATGGAGGACAGCCTGGCTAGGCCATGAGATACTGAGACCAAAAGCCCCCCCAAATAAGCAAGCAAGCAAGCAAGCAAGCAAGCAAGCAAACAAAGAAACCTCCCTTTAAACCCTAATCAGCTGTTTTTGTCATGGCTCATGCCCAGCGTGACCCCAGAGCCACACCAGGAAGAGGAGCATCGATTTATTCTGTCCTCATTTTCCTAAAAGATTCCCTCTTCCTGGCTTCTGAGAATGGAATGTTTTGCCTCTGAGAAAGGAATATTCTAACACAGGTATGTGTGGGCCTTCGTATACATGTAATGGATTGAAGGGAAAGTATGGTGGAAGGAATTTTATTTTGAGACTGTCAAGGCAGCAGATACAAAATGCCCTTTGCAAACTGCATAGGGTTCTACCACTTTCATGAATGCACACACTCCAGTCTTCTTTCTTTTTGTGTTTTGATCTGACTCAGTCATTCATATATTCAATAGACGTTTGATAAGCACCTATCATGTGCCTGGCACACAAAGTTACAGACACAAATACAAAAGAAACTGTAAACAAACGCTGAACTCTAGTTAATGGTATACATCCTAAAGTATTAAGGAGTAAAGTATACTGATGTCTCCAACTTCCTTTGAAATGCATCAGAAAATAAGATAGTGATGGATAACTTGATGCCTTGCCTGTAGCTGGTAGTCAGTTCTCAATAAATGTTTGCTGAATTTGTGAAAACCAAAACTAGAAAAATTTAAACAGAGTAGATTCTAAGTTCATATCTGGAAGCATATTCTATCTGAGAAATCTGAAATCTGTTCAAGTCTAAAGTTTTTGATCCTCTGGGAAATAGGACACCTAGAGACAAACTGGAATTTGTTATGTCCAGACTGCGGATCACTCAGGTGCTGTGGGGAGCAGCAGAGGCAAAAAAGAACTCATGGGACTTCCCTGGTGGTGTAGTGGTTAAGAACTCTCCTGCCAATGCAGGTGACATGGGTTCAATCCCTGGTCCGGGAAGATCTCACATGCCACGGAGCAACTAAGCCCGTGCGCCACAACTACTGAGCCTGTACTCTAGAGCCCACAAGCCACAACTAGAGCCTGCACACCACAACTACTGAAGCCTGCGCACCCTAGAGCCCATGCTCCACAACAAGACAAGCCACTGCAATGAGAAGCCTGTGCACTACAACAAAGAGTAGCTCCCGCTCGCCGCAACTAGAGAAAGCCCGCATGCAGCAACAAAGACCCAATGCGGCCAAAAATAAATAAATTAAAAAAAAAAGACACTCGAAAAGATGTATGCACTTCCATGTTCACTGCAGCATATTTACAACAGCGAAGATATGGAAACGACCTAAGTGTCCACTGATGAATAAGCAGATAAAGAAAATATGGTGTACATATATACAATGGGATATTATTCAGCCATAAAAATAATGAAGTCTTGCCATCTGCAACAACATGTATAGACGTAGAGGGAATCTGCTAAGTGAAATAAGTCAGACAAAGAAAGACAAATACCATATGATCTCACTTATATGTGGAATCTAAAAAAAGCAAAACCAAAACCAAAAATATACCCAAGCTCATAGATACAGAGAACAGATTGGTAGTTGCCAAAGGCAAGGGTGGGTGAAACAGGTGAAGGAGGTCAAAAGGTACAAATTTCCAGTTATAAAATAAGTCATGGGGATGTAATATACAGCATGTTGACTATAGCTAATAAAAGTTTTTATAAGGAAAAAATTTTCTAACTATGTATGGTCACAGATGTTAACCAGATTTACTGTGGCTATCATTTTACAATATATACAAGTATCAAGTTACCATGTTGTACAACTGAAACTAATATAATGTTATGTGTCAATTATACCTCAATTAAAAAAAAAAAAGTGAAGTGGAGAGAGCAGACATCCTTGCCTTGTTCCTAACCTCAGGAGTCTTTTGCCATTTAAGTACGTTACCTGTAGGTTTTTTGTAAATGACCCTTATCAAAAAGTTCTCTTCAATTCCTAGCCTGCTGAGAGTTTTCATCAGGAATGGATGTTGGATTTGGTCAAATGCTTTGTGTCTGAGATAATCATATGGTCTTTCTCTTTTAGTATGTTAATAGGTGAATTATATTAATTAATATTTGAAGGTTAAATCAACCCTAAATTCCTAGGATAAACCTCACTTATTTTTAATTTATTTAGACTTTTACGGCCCATAATATGGTCTATCTTGGTAAGACGTGTACTTGAAAATAATGTACATCCTGCTATTGTTAGGTGGAGTATTCTATCAAGTCTAGGTCTAATCAGACCTGGTTGATAGTTGGTTCAAGTCTCCTATATCCTTATTTTCTGTTTACTTGTTCTATCAGTAATTGAGAGAGATAAATTGAATTGTGAATTTGTCTGTTTTTGCTTTCAGTCCTATCACTTTTTGCTTCATGTATTTTGAAACTCTGTTATTAAAGGCATAAACATTTAGGACTGTTATGTTCTCTTGAGTGACCTCTTCACCATTATGAAATGGGCTTCTCTACTGCTGGTAATATTCTTTGCTCTGGAATGTACTTTATTACATTATTTGGTATTAAATAATGTAGCCACTTCAGCTTTCTTTTGACTAGCAATAGTATGGTATAATTTTTCCATCCTATTATTTTTAACCTATTAGTGCCTTACTTTTTTATCCAATCAGACAGATTCTGCTTTTTAACTGCTGGTGTTTTAACCATTTACATTTAATGTGACCTATTGATAAGTTTAGGTTTGAGTCTATCACCTTCTATTTGTTTTCTATTTGTACTATATGTTCTTCTATTTTTCCTCTCTTTCTGCCTTTAAAAAATTAATGAAATACTTTTATGATTCCATTTTATCTTGTTTGTTGGCTTATTAGCTATAATTCTTTGTTTTATTATTTTAGTGATTGCTTTAGGGTATATGATATTCATTTTAACTTACCACAGTCTACCATTAAGTGTTATCCTTCCACTTCACATATAGTATAATAATTTTATAATAGCATACTTCCATTTCTCCCCTTCTGACCTTTAGGCTATTGTTGTAATGCATTTTATTTTTATAAATGTTATAAACCCCATAATACATTGTTATCATTTTTGTTTAAATAGTCAATTATGATTTAAAGACATTTCAATAATAAGAAAAAAACTGTATTTACATATAATTACCATTTCTAGCTCTCTCCGTTCTTCTGTGTAGATCCAGATTTCCACCTGGTATCATTTTCCCTTTTGCCTGAAAAACTTCTTTTAGCATTTTTTTACAGTGTAAATCTGCTGATAAATTATTTTGTATATCTGAAAATGTCTTTCACCTTAACTTACAAAATATATTTTCACTGTGTGTAGAATTCTAGATTGAAAAATTTCTTTTCAGTTCTTTAAACATGTGCTCCATTATATTCCCTCTTACATTATTTTTGATGAGAAATATGATGTCATTCATTTCTTTGTTCCTCTTTACGTACTGTGTCTTTTTCTCTGGTTGCTTTTAAGATTTTCCCTCTATCACCAGTTTTAAGCAATTTGATTATTGTGTGCCTTAGTGCATGTAGCAGTTGGGTCCAACCAGGAGAAAGAAATCACATAGTAGATTAAGAGGGGAAATTTAAGATGAATGGATAAAGAAGATGTGGCACAAATATACAATGGAATATTACTCAGCCATAAAAAGAAACGAAATTGAGTTATTTGTAGTGAGGTGGATGGAACTAGAGTCTGTCATACAGAGTGAAGTAAGTCAGAAAGAGAAAAACAAATACCGTATGCTAACACATATATATGGAATCTAAAAAAAAAAAAAGGTCATGAAGAACCTAGGGGCAGGACGGGAATAAAGATGCAGACCTACTAGAGAATGGACTTGAGGACATGGGGAGGGGAAGAAGGGTAAGCTGGGACAAAGTGAGAGAGTGGTAGTGTATATATATGAACATATAAACACTACCAAATGTAAAATAGATAGCTAGTGAGAAGCAGCCGCATAGCACAGGGAGATCAGTTCAGTGCTTTGCGACCACCTAGAGTGGTGGGATAGGGAGAGTGGGAGGGAGGGAGACGCAAGAGGGAAGACCTATGAGGATATATGTATAAGTATAGCTGATTCACTTTGTTATAAAGCAGAAACTAACACACCATTGTAAAGCAATTATACTCCAATAAAGATGTAAAAAAAAAAGAGGGAATTTAATATAAAGGGTTATTAACCATGATAAAAGAGTAACTAAAAGAAATAAGGAAACCCTATATGGTACACTATAGCTGAATGAGAATATCCATAAAGGACAGATGTGGAAGGGTTCAGACCTCATTGGGAGGAGGTATGGTATAGCCCCATTGGAGAGCAGAGAAGTCTGCTAGTTTGGCCAGGTCAGAGGTGGTCTGGAGTTCCCAGGCAAACAATAAGCTATACTGTGGAGTGCAGGTGGGGAGCAGGTAACTGGCAACCAATGACATGCAGGAGAGAGTCTGAGTGTTGATGGGGTAAGGAAGCCTTCAGAGCACAGGGTCACATGGAGGTTCTAGTTTATATGTTCAAAGAGCTGAAGAAAGGACAAGGGTGCAAACATTGCAAAAAGACCATGTTGTGGAAGGCTACACCAGATGTCCTCACACTGACACCTCTGACCCCCAACCGGCACCAGAAACAGCAGGAGAGCTTCTTTCTCCTACAGGGTCCCTCTAGCACCAGAGCCCTGTATTAAGAAAGCTTAACATCACGCTAACTTTAAAGAATTCCTTTGTTTATCTCAGAGTGTGTACTGAAGGTGCATCTGGAGCTGAAAGGCAGTAAATTGTTAACTGACAGTGTAGTTTTCTTCATGTTTCTTTGTCTGGTGTTCCTTGAGCTTCTCAGATCTGTGGGTTTATACTTTCCATCAAGTTTGGGTAATTTTCAGCAATTTCTTCAGATATTATTTCTGTACTTCCTTCTCTCTGGGGAATCCAGTTACACTTGTATTAGGCCACTTCAAGTTGTCCTGCAGCTAACTGATGCTCTTTTCTTTTCCTTTTTGTGTTTCATTGTGGAGAATTTCTATTGCTATGCCTTCAAATTCCCTAATCTTTTCCTCTGCAATGTCTAATCTGCAATGAATCTTGTCAGTGTACTTTTCATCTCAGACATTGTAGTTTTCATTCCTAGAAGTTCTATTTGGATCTATTTTATATATTCTGTGTCTCTACTCAACTTCTGAACATACAGAGTACAAGTTATAATCACTCTCTTAATGTTCTCTGCTAATTCTAATATCTGTGTCAGCTTTGGGTCAGTTTCAATGGATTGATTTTCCTCTTTATGGATCATGTCTTCTTGCCTCTTTGTTATTCCTATAATTCTTTTTGAGCTTTGTTCTGGGAAACAGTTAAGTTACTTGGACATGGTTTGATCCTTTTGAATCTTGCTTTTAAGATTTGTTAGGTAGGTCCAGAGCAGTGCTCAGTCTAGAGCTAATTATTCCCTACTACAAAGGCAAGACCTTCCTGAGTACTCTACCGAATGTCTAATGAATTATGAAATTTTCCTGTCTAGCTGGTGGTAACAGTGTCTGTTGCCATCACTGTGTGAGCACTGGGCAACAATGCTTCTAATTTCTTCAAATTCCCAGTCTTGACTAGTTTGCTCATGTCTTGTGCTAATCAGTCTCTGCTGAGTATTCAAGAGAGAACTTCACAGATCTCTGGTTCTCTCCATCTATCTTTTCTTTCTGATACTCTGTCCTATGAACTGTTGCTGCACTGGTCTCCCTAGACTCACAGCTCCATGTTAACTCAGGGAATCTACTGGGCTCTGCTCAGTTCCTGCTCCTGATGTCAGAGCCTGGAAACTCAAGGCAGGATGGGACAATTGTAGGGCTCATCTCTTTTGTTTGCCATCCCTCAGGGATCACTATCCTTCATTGTTTGATGCCCAGTGTCCTGAAAACTATTGTTTCATATAGTTTTTTTTTTTTGTTTTTCTTAGGTAGGAAGGTAATCTGGTTCCTGTTATTCCAGCTTGTCTGGAAGGAGAAGTTCCCAACATACTTTTATATATTTTTTATTGAAGTATAGTTGATTTACAATATTATATTAGTTTCAGATGATTCAATGATTTTTACAGATTATACTCCATTAAAAGTTATTACATGATAGGGCTTCCGTGGTGGTGCAGTGGTTGAGAATCTGCCTGCCAATGCAGGGGACACGGGTTCGAGCCCTGGTCTGGGAAGATCCCACATGCCACGGAGCAACTGGCCTATGAGCCACAACTACTGAGCCTGCATGTCTGCAGCCTGTGCCTCACAACAAGAGAGGCTGCGACAGTGAAAGGCCCACGCACCGTGATGAAGAGTGGCCCCCACTTACCACAACTAGAGAAAGCCCTCACACAGAAACGAAGACCCAACACAGCCAAAAATAAATAAATAAAAAAAAGTTATTACAAGATAATGGCTATAATTCACTGGGCTATACAATATATCCTTGTTGCTTATCTATTTTATACACAGTAGTTTATATCTTTTAATTCCATACCCCTATATCTTGCCCCTCCCCTCCTCCCTCTCCCCAGTGGTAACCACTAGTTTAGTTTGCCTTCTATATCTGGGAGTCTGTTTCTGTTTTGCTATTTACATTCACTTGTTTTATTTTTTTAGAATTCACATATAATGATATCATACAGTATTTGTTTTTGTCTGACTTATTTCACTAAGTATAATATTCTCTAGGTCCATCCACATTGCTACAAATGGCAGAATTTCACTCTTTTTTATGGCTGAGTAGTATTCCAGTGTGTGTGTGTGTGTGTGTGTGTGTGTGTGTGTGTGTGTGTGTGTGTGTGTGTGTACACATCTTCTTAAGCCAATTGTCTGTTGATGGGTGCTTGGGCTGTTCCCATGTCTTGGATATTGTAAATAGTGCTGCTGTAAACACTGGAGTCCATGTATCTTTTTGAATTAACGTTTTCATTTTTTTCTGAATATGTACCCACGAGTGGAACTGCTAGATCATATGATAGTTCTAATTTCAGTTTTCTGAGGAATTTCCATACTGCTTTCCATAGTGGACGCACCAATTTACATTCCCACCAACAGTGTATGAGGATTCCCTTTTCTCCACATCCTCGCCGACATTTGTTATTTGTAGACTTTTTTTTTTTTTTACAAGAGATAGACTGACACCAAGCATTGTAAATGGATGACCACAACAAAAGCAACAATGATTGCAATTACCAAACACAAAACACACTCATACTATGTCATAATATTGACATTCAGTCCAGTAATCCTCCACTGTAACAGCTCCTTTACTTTGCAGTGAAAATTCATTTGTATATTTTTTGCCTCTGAGTCCTCGTGGGATTTTTTTTTATTCAAAGTCACAAAAATTATAATCATCCTCATCAGTTCACTCAGTCCCATGTTATTTGTAGACTTTTTGATGATAGCCATTCTGACAGGTGTGAAGTGATATCTCATTGTTGTTTTGATTTGCATTTCTCTAATAATTAGCAATGTTGAGTATCTTCTCATGTGCCTATTCGCCATCTGTACGTGTTCTTTAGAAAAATGTCTATTCAGGTGTTCTGCCCATTTTTTGATTGGGTTCTTTGTGAGTTTTTTTTTTTTTTTTTTGATACTGAGTTGTATGACCTGTTTATATATTTTGGATATTAACCCCTTATCAGTAATATTGTTTGCAAACATTTTCTCCCATTCAGTAGACTGTCAATGGTTTCCTTTGCTGTGCAGAAGCTTTTAAGTTTAATTAGGTCCCTTTATTTTTGCTTTTGTTTCTTTTGCCTTACCAGACAGATCTCAAAATATATTGTTACAATTTATGTCAAAGGATGTTTTGCCTGTGTTCTCTTCCAGGAGTTTTAAGGCTCCAGGTCTTACATTTAGGTCTTTATCCATTTTTTTTTTAATATGGTGTGAGAAAATGTTCTAATTTCATTGTTTTACATGTAGCTGACCAGTTTTCCCAGCACCACTTATTGGAGAGTCTATCTTTCCCTCATTGTATATTCTTGCCTGCTCTGCTGTAGATTAATTGACCATAGGTGCCTGGGTTTATTCCTGAGCTCTCTATTCTGTTCCACTGATCTATGTGTCTGGTGTTTTTGTTTTTTTGGTTTTTTGTTTTTTGTTTTTTGCCAGTACCAGGCCATTTTGATTATTGTAGCTTTGTAGTATAGTCTAAAGTCTTGGAGGGTGATACCTCCAGCTTTGCTCTTCTTTCCCAAGATTGCTTTGGCAACTCAGGGTCTTCTGTGGTTTCAAATGAATTTTAGGATTATTTGCTCTAGTTCTGTGAAAAATGTCATGGGTATTTTGATAGGAATTGCAATAAATCTGTAGATCGCTTTAGGCAGTATGGTCATTTTAACAATATTAATTCTCAAGTCTTTTAATCTTGTTTTTTTCTCATGCTATTTTATTTCATTTTTAATTTTTATTGTGGGTATAGTTGATTTACAATGTTGTGTTAGTTTCAGGTGTACAGCAAAGTGAATCAGATATACATATATCCTTTTTTTAGATTCTTTTCCCATATAGGCCATTACAGAGTAGTGAGTAGAGTTCCCTGTGCTGTACAGTAGGTTCTTATTAGTTATCTTTTCTTTTTTTTTGTGCGGTCACGGGCCTGCCACTGCTGTGGCCTCTCCCGTTGCGGAGCACAGGCTCCGGACGCGCAGGCCCAGTGGCCATGGCTCACGGGCCTAGCCGCTCCACGGCATGTGGGATCCTCCCAGACTGGGGCACAAACCCATGTCCCCCGCATCGGCAGGGGGACTCTCAACCACTGTGCCACCAGGGAAGCCCCTAGTTATCTATTTTATATATAGTAATGTGTATATGTCAATCTCAGTCTCCCAATTTATCCCTCTACCCCCTTATCCCCTGGTAACCATAAGTTTGTTTTCTACATTTGTAAGTCTCTTCTAATCTTGAATAAATTCCCACCCCTATCTTTTCATTTTCTATGACATTGAATAGACCCAGCCAGTTTTCCTATGGGATGCCCACTTTCCAGATTTGTCTAATTGCTTCCTTGTAGCAATTAGACTTGTTCCTCTAAAATAGGGTTGGCAAATTTTCCTTAAAAGTCCAGAAAATAAATATTTTAGGCTTTGTGGGCCACATACTATCTCTGTCACATATTCTTTTTTGTTTCTTGGTTTATTTCTGTCTTATTCTAACAATCCTTTAAAAATGTAAAAACCATTCTTAGCTCAAGGGCTACAGGCTGGATTTGGCCTAAGGGCCATAGTTTGCTCCTGCTCTAACCTCTGCATTTTCTGTAAACTGAAAGTCAATCTAAAAGCCTTGAACAGATTCAGGTTAAACAATTTTTACAAAACCCTTCACAGGTGATGCTGTTTACCTCAAGCTGCACCCCAACAAGAAGCACATAATGCCTGGTTATTCCACTTTCTGTGATGCCAAGATAGACCACTAGGTTAAGGTAATCCCTCTATTGTAAAGTTGCGTTTTTCCCCTTGAAATAACCAAATAATCTGTGGGGTTATATTTCCAATTCTCCATCTGCTTCTCACCTAATAATTTTTATCATCTGTAGATGGTTTTTGCCTGAATCAGGTATTTTATTAGGAGTTGAAATGGTGATTCCTAATTATACCATTACTTCTACAAATATTAGCTGGCATTCTTACATCAAAAAGAACATACCCTCATTACCTAGAGTTATCTGGTTAACGTTAAAACAGTTGCTACTGGGCTTCCCTGGTGGCGCAGTGGTTGAGAGTCCCCCTGCCGATGCAGGGGACACGGGTTCGTGCCCCGGTCCGGGAAGATCCCACATGCTGAGGAGAGGCTGGGCCCGTGAGCCATGGCCACTGAGCCTGCACGTCCGGAGCCTGTGCTCCACAATGGGAGAGGCCACAACAGTGAGAGGCCCGCGTACCGCAAGAGAAAAACAAACAAACAAAAAAAAAAAAACAGTTGCTACTGGAAAAATGGTCAATTATGTCCTTTCATTGGTGTTTAGAGTAAGGAGTTGATATTAATTTTTAAACTGTGGGGTGGGGGAAGCTTCTCTTTTCTGAGATTTATCATGGACTCATGGATTTTTATATATTTATGTGTATAAATCAACTGCAGCCATTATCCTGCCTAATGCTCCAACTGTCCCAACTTTAGCCAGTGGGAGTCCTTTCAGACTACCTTCTGTGTCCTTTGACACAACTCCATTAGCTTGTTTTCACTTGAAGTACACATATAATAATTCCATTAGATTTTGAAAGCTTTCCTGCTTCTAGCACAAAATGATGTCTCAGGCTCACCCTGTTAAGTTCTTACTCCAGACTTGGAATGACTCTTTTCTCCAAGGAGCGCTGGTTCCTTTTAGTGGGCAATGATATTTAGGAAGTGAAATCTGTGCATTAGGGGTACTCATTACTACCAGTATATCATTGCTTCTAGGCCCTCTGCAGACACAGCTAGGAAAAAAAAATACATGATGAATTGTACTTGTCTTACATGTTCTGATTTATACTTATCTATATGTCCTAAGCTTTTTGACTCTGATTTATCTGATATTGACTTCTTGCCTGATTATTTTTCATAGCTGTCCCTCATACCCATTCTCTTGTTTATATCACACCTGCTGTTAACTATTAAAGCATCTCTTGCTAAATACTGAGGTGCTACTATTCTTGTCCCTAGGTTGTATGACACTGCATGACTTTGACCATGAATCTCATTAAACAAAAATGAAGGGATACTGCCATTACAATACTGTGTAGCAACATTCACTTGCTAAGCACTAATTTTATAGTGTCACATCTCTATTATTTACCTAGGAGAACAGTCAGATTGATTTTAAAAAATCAAATTTTGTTTTCTATATCACATTTTATAACCTTCTGAGCATTAGGGCACTGTGAATGGCACCGGAGATACAAACAAGTCAAAGACAGTCTTTAGCATGAGTAGTAGTATACATACAACTGCTATTTACTAAGCCAGCAAGTATGCTAAGAACTTTATATATAGTCTACAATGCTAACAACCCTGTAAGGTGTATAGTATGACTCTGGTTGTGTTTTTAATAATCTCTATTTTTTTCCACATGAGAAAAATGTGTAGTTGCAAACTCTGAACTCAATCAACACAGCTAGTAATCAACAGAACCAAAATAAATCCAGATCCATCTAGTGCCAAAACCTGAATCCATCTCACTATGTCACATTGCCTCCTAGAAGGAGTGATGATGGATGAAACATGCCCTTACTTCAGCATGGCTTAAAGTTTTTGCTTTCATTCCACACAATCTCCTTTCAGACACTGACTAGGCCACTTAAGTGGAACCTGAGAGGTTCCTCCAGTGGCTTGGTGTCATGCTAACAGGCTATCCCAGAGACTCTGTTTTGCTTAATGCCTCTATTATGAAGGAATTAAGATATTTGTAACTCTGACTCCTGATACTGAAGTAGGCAAGAACAGCTGTCACTAATCCTGGTTTCACATTAGAATAGTAATTCTCATCCTTGGTCACACATTATAGTCACCTGCTTTAAAAAAAAAAAAAACAACCTAATGTGCAGGTCACATCCCAGAGCAGTGAAATGAGAATCTCTGGGGGTGGGACCCAGGAATCAGTATTCAGTGCAAAAGCTACCCAGGTGTGGGCTTCCCTGGTGGCGCAGTGGCTAAGAGTCCGCCTGCTGATGCAGGGGATATGGGTTCGTGCCCCAGTCCAGGAAGATGCCACATGCCGCAGAGCAGCTAGGCCCGTGAGCCATGGCTGCTGAGCCTGCGCATCCGGAGCCTGTGCTCCGCAACGGGAGAGGCCACAACAGTGAGAGGCCCGCATAACACACACACACACACACACACGCTACCCAGGTGATTCTTAGGTGTAATCAGGGATGAGAATTAGCTTTAGAATACAGGAATAATACTTGCTAAGTGACTCTGATAAATTAAGGGTGGGGAGGAAAAGAAGGTTCCAATCCAAAAACGATGAGACCAAATGAAATGGATAGATACAAACAGCATTTTGAAGTTAGCAAGGAACTAGTATGAAAAGCAGTGTTTCCAAGAATCCATACAGTCTCCATTCCAAGGCAGTTTGACTAAAGGAGAGACTGCTATTATTTTAGCCTGGTTCAGGAAAGTCAGAATTCTCACCTGTATGGCTCCAAAGCCTACACTCTATAGTCAAGTCACACTGATCCCTAGTAGTAATAGCTGTCACTAATTGAGCACCTATTATGGGCCAAATGCTTTAGTTTCTAAACAACTTTATGAGATAGGTCTCTATTTTATAGAAGATGGATAAAAAGATAGCTTATATTTATTTCTAAACAAGTCATCTGGACCAGTAGCTCCCAACCATGGATCCTTGGGGGACACTGAATTGCTAAAAGAGTGCACACAAAGCACTGCCTGTAGACTAAATATATGATGTCATTAAATGCTGTTGTGATTACAGGCTATAAATCCTTCTAGAAGTATTACTAATTCCCTAATGTCATTTTTATTCTTTTTTATCAACCTGCAGATACTAAAATGAAATCTACTATCAAGTGAGAGTATACAATTTTTTTTTAATATTAAAAAGGGGTCCTCTTGTGTTGAAATGAACTCTCAGACATCGATGGTGGTAATATAAAATGATAAAGCCTCTTTGAAAAGCAGTTTGGCAGTTACTTAAAAAGTAACACAGAGACATACCAGACAGCAATTCCACTCAAGAGAAATTAAACAAACGTCCACACACAGACTTGTACATGAATCAAATGCATGATCATAGCAGCACTATTCGTAACAGTCGAAAACTATAAACAAATCAAATGTCTATCGACCCGTGAGCTGATAGACAAAATACACTATATCCATGCAAGGGAATACTATTCAGAAATAAAAAGGAACTAACTACTGATATGTGCTACAATGTAAATGAACCTCACAAACACTATGCTAAAGAAGCCAGACACACAAAAAACTACCTGTTTTCTGATTCTACGTATACAAAATATACAGGAAAGGTAAATCAATACAGATCAAAAGCAGATCAGCCTTTGCCTGGGGCTAAGGGTGAGAGAGGGGGCAGGGGGTGGAAACTGACTGCAAAAGGTCACAGAAGAACTTTTGCAGGGGTAGGGGTACAGAAATGTTCTAAAACTGGATCAGTGATGGTGGCACAACTCTATAAATCTGCTAAAAATAACTGAATCGTACACTTACAATGGGTGAATTTTATAAAATATAAATTATACCTCAATAAGGCTGTTCAAAAATATTGTAGGGCTTCCCTGGTGGCGCAGTGGTTGAGAGTTCGCCTGCCGATGCGGGGGACACAGGTTCGTACCCCGGTCCAGGAAGATCCCACATGCCGCGGAGCGGCTAGGCCCGTGAGCCATGTCCGCTTGAGCCTGCGCATCCGGAGCCTGTGCTCCGCAGCGGGAGAGGCCACAACAGTGAGAGGCCCACGTACCGCAAAAAAAAAAAAAAAAAAAAATATATATATATATATTGTAGAAGGTCACTGGATTAGATTTTTAAGAGGAGGGTCAGCATACAGAAAGACTGGGAACCAGTGATATAGACAATAGTGAAGGAATTCAGCAAGCGTGAGCGTGCATTAAAGGAAGTAAAATATAAATCCTCTGGGTAAAATTTTTTAGTAAACAGTTGTATTTGCTATACACTTGAACCATGGAACTAAGTAATATATGCCTATTTGACTTGTGAATGTCATCTTTTTTAAAAAAATTTATTTTATTTATGGCTGCGTTGGGTCTTCGTTGCTGTGTGCAGGCTTTCTCTAGTTGTGGCCAGCGGGGGCTCCTCTCCGTTGCGGTGCGCAGGCTTCTCATTGCAGTGGCTTTGCTTTGTTGTGGAGCATGGGCTCTAGGTGCACAGGCTTCAGTAGTTGTGGCACATGAACTCAGTAGTTGTGGCTCGCGGGCTCTAGAGCACAGGCTCAGTAGTTGTGGTACACGGGCTTAGTTGCTCCGTGGCATGTGGGATCTTTCCAGACCAGGGCTTGAACCCGTGTCCCGTGCATTGGCAGGCAGATTCTTAACCACTGCGCCACCAGGGAAGCCTGTGAATGTTGTCTTATACTCACTCTATTTCAAACAAGGTGTTCAGCCCCCTGTGGGAGGTGCCCTGACTGCACAGCCCTTGACTCAACAGAATCAAGGACATGAATTAACCATAACAGATAACAGAACATAAATGACAAAAGAAAAGTACTAAACTGCTCTTGGTAGTCAGTAGGAGAGATTAAAATAGGTGGGGAAAGGGACTTCCCTGGTGGCACAGTGGTTAAGAATCCATCTGTCAATGGAGGGGACATGGGTTTGATCCTTGGTCCGGGAAGGTCCCACATGCCGCAGAGCAACTATAAGCCCATGCACCACAACTACTGAGCCTGCACTCTAGAGCCTGCAAGCCACAACTACTGAGCCCACATGCCACAACTACTGAAGCCTGCGTGCCTAGAGCCCGTGCTCCACAACAAAGCAAAGCCACTGCAAAGAGAAGCTCGCGCACTGCAACGAAGAGTAGCCCCCGCTTCCCACCACTAGAGGAAGCCTGTGCACAGCAACGAATACCCAATGCAGCCATAAATAAATAAATATTCAAAAAAAAAAGAAAAACAGGTGGGGAAAGAACAGCAAAGACCCATGAAGGAAGGAGCAAACAAACTTGGCCTTAAGGCCTGGGGAAGATTCCAACAGGTGGCAACAGGAGGAGACAATGTGAGGTGGGAAAGCACAGGGCAGTCTCGGGAAATAGGCTAATCTGGTTGAAGCATAGGGTACAAACAGAGAGGTAGTGGGAGACAAGGCTGGAAATCTGTGCTAGGTCCAAGACAGTACAGGGCGTTGAATGCCATGCCAAGGAGCCTCAACTTTATTTGGTTGGCAAAGGGGAGTCCCCTGAAGGCAATGAGCTGTTCAGAACTTCTATGGAAGAAGGCTGACAAAGGGAAAAACTGAAGGGGCAGAGCATGAATACAGGAAGATACATGGATGATTATTGCATAAAGTTCAACAAAGGATGTGGCAGTGTAAAGAGAAAGGGGGGGCAGATTCTTTGATTCTCTGGTCCCAGGAAGGAGGGGCGGTTCATGCTGAATAACAATTCATCTCTTGAAAGCTTCTGCTTCGTCACTTTCCCCAGTGTTCTTAGGATCTGTCTGTCTCTCCCACTGGCCGTTAAAGTCCATTACTGACACTTTTGGCAGTCTGCATTTCAGAAGACATATTTTCATTCACTTTGTTTCTTCCCAAACGAAAGGACTGTGTTTGGTAAGTAAGTTCCTTTCACTTTAAGGAAGTGCCATTGCATGCAAGGAATAACTTTTTAATTCATTTCCGACAGTTTTTAAATAGGATGTTAATTTTGAAAACTGTCCTCAATCCTATGCTATGTTCAACTTCAATCTGGTTTTTGAGAAGTCAAATATTTAAATAGACTGCAAGGCTTTGAATTGACTCTAAATAAAAATAGGTATGCTTTTCTCCTTTTTTTAATAATATGTATCTATTTACTTATTTGGCTGCATTGGGTCTTAGTTGCGCCATGTGGGATCTTTTAGTTGTGGCATGTGAACTCTTAGTTGCAGAATGCGGAATCTAGTTCCCTGACCAGGGATCAAACCCGGGCCCCCTGCGTTGGGAGGGCAGAGTCTTAGCCACTGGACCACCAGGGAAGTCCCCAAAATTGGTACGCTTTTCGTAGAGCTCCTGTTAAACACTGAAGTTCCTCTTCAATAATCTATGTCTGTACACAGACTGCATAAAACAAAACACTACTGCTTAAGAATTATTTTTATTGCAAAGAGTTGTTTTTGGTTTTTTAAATAAATTTATTTATTTAATTTTTGGCTGCATTGGGTCTTTGTTGCTGCACGTGGGCTTTCTCTAGTTGAGGCAAGCGGGGGCTACTCTTCGTTGTGGTGGGCGGGCTTCTCATTGCGGTGGCTTCTCTTGTTGTGGAGCACGGGCTCTAGGCACACGGGCTTCAGGAGTTGTGGCCCCCAGGCTCTAGAGGCTCAGTAGTTGTGGCGCACGGGCTTAGCTGCTCTGCAGCATGTGGGATCTTCCCGGACCAGGGCTCGGACCCGTGTCCCCTGTATTGGCAGGCGGATTCTTAACCACTGCACCACCAGGGAAGCCCCTTGCAAAGAGTTTAAACTCTGTTTTTTTCAGACTTTTTACAACACACATTTGCATAAAACACAGCTTTTCTTGCTCTGTGACCTTAGATGAGTCACATCCTCTTAAGGCCCTAGTTGTTTCCTCAAGTGTGAGATAAAAGAGTCAGACAATAAAAGCTAAGTAACATGGGTTAAGCTTGACCCTCAAAATTGTAATATCAAGGGGTTCTCACCATCTTAAAACTTTATGCTAGAAATCTAAAGTCAAATTGGTAATTAACTACTCTTTCAGTCTTCAGATCAATAAGCCTTTTCTGGATAATACCAAGCATTGCTGGGATAAAAACCAGTTAAAGACACAGTCCCTGCCTTCATATTGTCTAAAACTCAGGAGGAAAACAAACATCATTATGTGTGATACTAAATGGCAATAAAATATAGACCTCAGGCTTTATCATTTAGATAAACTGAGTTTGACAAAGAGCATCCTCAAGTGTCCCTAACCTTTAAGGACAAGGTCAAAGATAATGCTTATATTCCCTGGGTAGCCCTCCCTACAGAAGGAAAGATGCTGTCTGTGTGGTGCATGAGCTGGACACAGTAAGCAGGTCTCCTATTCACAGTTCATAACTTGTTAGGTTTATTTCTGTGAAATAATTATGGAATAAAGATCATACGTGATGAAGTATATCCAAGATTCAGTTAATACCTCATTTCCTTAATTTATATAATATTAGAAGACATGGAATTGACATCTATTACTTAGGTCTTATCATTAATATAGATGGAAAGCCATATGCTAAAACATCTCTGACATCATGGTTACGTCTTGCCTGTACTCTGACCCTGACCACAGCAGTGTCATAGGAGAAGGAATAACTGGTATCCATAGAAACATCATCAGACTGAGACCATGTAAAAAGATGTAACCTAGCAACTGATGACGACAGGTGTGTGTAGGGGGAATTCTTCCAGTTCTGCAAATGCTAAACATACAGCACTGAATATGACTAGTAAAATTAGGGTAATATGGAAAATCTGACTTATTCATAGAGAGTTGGGAATCTCAGGTTTGTAAAAGCTTAGTACTATGCTGCATAATTTTAAACAGGAAAAGCATGTACACACCTCCTCACTGCCTACATCATCAGTTGTGTTCAGGGAAAGTACCTTGTATGTCATGACCAGAATGGAAAATAAATTCTGTAGTGGCACCAATCATCTCAACCTCTCTCTGTCTCTCATACAGAGGCAATGAATTTTGGTGAGATGAGAAACCATCCCTGGTCTCAGAGAAGGATGGATATGTTCTATATGTAAAGAAGGCAGCATTACAAAACAACCAGACTCCCAATATACCACATAATGTGAGAATGTTTCCCTTAAGAATTTTCTTTTTAATAGAGATCACATAAATATCTATATATATGTGGACATTCAGAGAGTGAAAGAACCATCTAATTCAATCCCCTTGTTTTACTGACACAAACTGAGACCCAGAGTGAGGATTTATTTAAGTTCAGAAAGTTAGTGACAGAGCATGGGCTAGAACTGAGGTCTTCCGCTTTCCAGGCCAATTCTCTCCATTAAAACAGGATGCCATTTTTTTTCTTCATGTCTAAAGAGGAACACTATTTGGACTTTACGGAAATGAGAAACAAAAGCCACTGAGATCTAAGGGTTAATCTGTTACAGCAGTTAGTGTTATCCTACCTAATATAAAAATGAATGTGTCTATACTACCCCAGGGCAATCTGAAAAACAGATCTTTTTTTTTTTTTTTGGAAATTCTGGATCAGGTTACAGCTTCAAAGGAATTTACCCAATTTCTAGAGATACCACCTGAGTACAAAAAGACCAACAGCTTCTCTATTTGGAACAAAATGGTGCATGTGGTACTGTTACAACTACGTCTGCCATCCTACTTAGAACTGGTAGAATCTTAGTAATCAGCCACTCCTACTCCTTAGAAAACTGAAGCACAGAAAATGAAAGTCCAGGGCTCTTTCTACTGACGGCATTACGGCTAAGACTGGCTAGCTGTTCACCCATCCACTTCTCCCTGGGCACAAAGCTGGCCTACACTTCCCAGCCTCTCTGGTAACTGAGTGCAGCCCTGAGACTGAATTGTGACCAGTGAATAAGTGGAAGCTACGTGCACAATTTCCAGGCATGGTCCCCAGAAAAGTTCCAGGCTCTTTCCCTCCTGCTATGACCTTGGAAGCCACCTATTGAAGGTGGCATAGTCACAAGACGGAAGGAAATGGCTGGGTTACTGAATCACTGCCTGAAATGAGAACCACCCACCAATTTGGAATACCAGTTTCTAACTTCCCAGTTAAGCTACTGAGATTTGGGGAATTATCTGTTACAGAAACTTCAGTGTTATTTAATAAAACTATAACTAGGGTTATCCCTCTGCAAATAGTGAACACTGCTCCTTTGGTTTTTTTGTGAAAAATAATAATAATTTTTTTATTGCAAATAATCAGTATATTATTTACTCCCAACGAGAGCCTTGTTTTATTTGTCAGTCAGGGCCCCACTGGAAGTAGCAAAGGACTAGGACTGCAGGTCTGGCAAGTCACTTAACTTCCCTGGGCCTCAGCTTTCTTAATTATTTGTTAATGGATTAGTGATTTACAAATCATGTTTTAATACACAGCTGAAAAACCATTTTTTCCAAATAAAAATTAAGCAGAACTTCAATATAAGAAACATAAAAATGCTTAGGTTGAAATGGAAATGGGGAAGGGGACAGGAATCCACCAGCTAAATGTCCCTTTCAGCTCTTCCTTCCTTGAAACTATTCTGAGGCACTTCTTGGAGACCTACGGCTCCTCAGACCATAGTTTGAGAACCACTGACCTAAACTAATGGCTTTCCAAGTTATGTGGGGTGAGGTTTTTCCCACTCCATATGCTTTCCCATATATAATCTTATCAGAAGGCTCAATAAACAGATACAGATAAAGGTTACCTTTTATTAATATTAAATGTGTTATAAATTTAACTGTCTACGATTTATAAGCTCATTAAAAATAATTAGGTCTTTTAAAAACAATCTGAAGGGCTTCCCTTGTGGTGCAGTGGTTAAGAATACTCTTGCCAATGCAGGGGACACAGGTTTGAGCTCTGGTCCGGGAAGATCCCACATGCCACGGAGCAACTAAGCCCATGGGCCACAACTACTGAGCCTGCAAGCCACAACTACTGAAGCCTGTGCGCCTAGAGCCCGTGCTCTGCAATGAGAAGGCACCGCAATGAGAAGCCCCCGCAATGAGAAGCCCACACACCACAACGAAGAGTAGCCCCCGCTCGCCGCAAGTTGAGAAAGCCTGCGCACAGCAACGAAGACCCAACACAGCCAAAAATAAATTAATTTAAAAAAAAAAATTGAAATTGGAGGATAAGGATGATAGTGGTAGCTCTACTCAATAATGATGAATTTGTGGATTTAGCTTTGATTTTAAAGTACTGAAATAAATTTTTAAATTCACCCAGTGAAGTAGTTACAAATGCCACCAGTTTTTACACCGCTCATCTTACAACAGTATAATACTGTTTAGTTAACGGAGGGGGCACAAAGGCAAGGTAAGCTGGCAGCACAACCTGAGGTACCAACGGTCTTTTACCTGTTTAATGTGACATTCATCTCAAGAGAGCACATTATACGTATTCTGGTAATAGTTCTTCAAAGTGACAAAATTTTTAAAATGCAATCAAATTTGTAGAACCTCTGAAAAGAAAACATTTTACAAACATTTTCTAGTCTGGTCCAGCTAGACTAAAAGCTCTTTTTCAGTTCTAAAAATTATATTATAGCATTGGATCATTGTCCTGGACTCAAATGAAGAGCAATGGGGAAGATGCTATCAGAGTCGAAACAGTACCTGCTTTTCTGCTGATTAATTTACTCACTGAATACACATACTTTATTTTTCAAGGTAACAATATTTAGGGACCAGAACTATGGGTCACAGCCAGCACAGGTAACAAAAGAGTACATAATTTGCAGCCAATTTTTTTTCTCTGCCAGTAAACTCCAACCTTACTACCACCTGCAATTCATTTGCCAGGTACCAAATAGAGGCCTCATCTCACACCAGGCAGGGGCAGCTCAATTAACTCTGTTTTCATCACTCCAACACAATACACTAAGCTGTCTACAGAGACCAAGGGAATCCAGATTTGAATGTCAAAAAAAAAAGCTGACTGCCAATGTATTAAGTCAAATCCAGCAGCATTAAGAAGATCTACCCCCAGGATTTCCCAGGTGGTCCAGTGGTTACGAATCCGCCTTCCAATGCAAGGGACGCAGGTTCGATCCCTGGTGGGGGAACTAAGATCCCACATGCCACGCGCCAACTAAGCCCACGCACTCCAACTGCTGAGCCCAAACCCCGCGACTACAGAAACCTGCGCGCCGCAACAAAAGATCCCATGTGCTGCAACTAAGACCTGACACAGCCAAATAAATAAAATATTTTTAAAAAGAGAGAAGATCTACTCCCACAGTGATTTATCTGACTCTTGGGTCTTGCAATCCCCCAAATTTAGACTTAATATCCCAGAACCTTAGGCTCTCCTCTTTTGAAAAAGATAATCAGAACATGATATAGTTGTAACTAACAAAACCAACCTGAAGACTCCTGAATCAGGAATGGCTCCCTCTCTGGGAAAATAATGAAGAGCAGGTTCAAATAATCAAGACATGAATCTACCAAAAAAACACCCATATGCTGAAGAACAAGCAATTCCCACCCTAATGTGTCTAACCTACTAATTAGCATTAGTACCAATCTGGAAAAAGCTGAAAATGTTGTCTTCACAGAGGAGAGCTCCTATATGCAAAAACCCGTTTTCTCTTCTAGCTGAAGTGAGCCTCTCAACAAATCCTTCTCAATCCTTGCAGCACATCTTTGATAATAACAGAAGCTGCTAAAAGTGGACCCCAAGCCTTTGGATGCATTTTACTCAGTGACTCTGAAGTTAAGGGGCATCCAACACAATAACATCCAGCAAATATGAACTAAAAAGCAAGCCAATAAGATGGAAATACATGTGAGGAGGTTTTTGTTTCTGTCTGACTACCCCTCCTTGAAAAGGTACAAAAACCAATCCTGAAACCCGTAACAAGTGCAAAGCCTTGAGCAAATGTCACTAAACTTCTGATGCTCAGTTTTCTCATCTGTCAAATAAAGAATAATTACTACCAGTTCCAGTGGTAATGAGACTAGAGGAGGTCCCATGTGTCCTTTTGGAAATTTAAATTACTGTTATTTGGTTGGGAATAATTTTGCCTTCAAAACTTCTTTCAAGGATAAGCTGACTAAAAACTGCCATGTCTTTTTTCTACAACACAACACCTGTAAATGAAACAGACTTTAAGAAGTAAAATACAGCCCCATGCCCCCAAAAGCAACAAAAGCCCATTCAGCAATTAAAACTACTTTTGATGAACAGCTGTTGTTGTTCACTGTAAAGTGTTCTAGAAACAAGGATGGTTGTGTGTCACCAGGCAGAGCAACCATGACACTAATGGTCATGATTTTAAAGCCTTTAACTTTGAGAAAGAAATCTGGGAGAAATTTGCTTCAAGAAGTATATGGATGCAAGGCTGCTAATCCCAAATGAGCTGTTTAAAGAACAGGGATCTGTTTACTCTTCAGGGGAAAATTAGCTTTTCAGGGAAGATTAGCTCCAGCTAGTATGCATCCTATCTTCTTTGTGTGTGGATAAGACATTAGAGGCAGACTGAGGAATACAGCTCCGAACAGGCAGGAAATAAAGCACCTGTTTGCACCAATGTCCTCCTACTCATGTCATCCCACAGACACCAGCTCAGAAGAGGGGCTCTTCTAGGAGCTGAGAGTGTGGGGGACAAATGAGAAGGAGGGCGGGTCACAGAGGGTATAAGTCGGGGTTGGGGGAGTGGGTATTCATCTGAATACAGCTTCAGTCACTCTGAATAAATTCCTGCTGACAACAAACAGAAGATGGTAAAACAGAGTCTCAGGCACTGAGAGAGCTCATATGGCTGTGGGAAATTTAACTCAATATTTCACCTCAATACAACAGAATTCTCATTGTTCTACTTATGTGAAACTAACATGGATGTTTAAAGGGTAGCTCAAACTTAGTCCAAAAATAATTATTCGATTTTATATGCCAACCTACCCCTCTCCTCTAGTCTTTGGTCTCTCAAGTTAATGATGCCACCATTCCTTCAGTAGCTCAAGACAAAAATCTAGGAGTCATTTCTTATTATTCTTAACTCCCTTTCTCACATCCATCCATTCCATTAAAAAGTCCTGGTTGGGCTTCCCTGGTGGCGCAGTGGTTGAGAGTCCACCTGCCGATGCAGGGGACACAGGTTCGTGCCCCGGTCCTGGAAGATCCCACATGCCGCGGAGCGGCTAGGCCCGTGAGCCATGGCCGCTGAGCCTGCGCGTCCGGAGCCTGTGCTCCGCAACGGGAGAGGCCACAACAGTGAGAGGCCCGCATACCGCAAAAAAAAAAAAAAAAAAAAAAAAAAAAAGTCCTGGTTGGTTCTATCATACCTTCAAAACATACATCCCATCGAACCCTTCTCACCACCTCTATTATCAAAGCTACTGCCAAATCTCCACTGGCGAGTGGCTTCTTCCCTGACCTCTATGCTTGCACCCCTGGCCCCTATAATCCATTCTCCTGCGATAGCTAGAGTAATCTGCCTTGGGTCTTCGTTGCTGCGCACAGGCTTTCTCTAGTTGCAGTAAGCAGGGGCTGCTCTTCATTGCGGTGTGTGGGCTTCTCGTTGAGATGGCTTCTCTTGTCGCGGAGCACGGGCTCTAGGCACGTGGGCTTCAGTAGTTGTAGCACATAGGCTCAGTAGTTGTGGCTCACGGCTCTAGAGCGCAGGCTCAGTGGTTGTGGTGCACGGGCTTAGCTGCTCCACAGCATGTGGGATCTTCCTGGACCAGGGCTCGAACCCATGTCACCTGCATTGGCAGGCGGATTCTTAACCACTGTGCCACCAGGGAAGCCCCTAAAGTAACCTTTTTTTCTTTTTTTGCGGCACGCAGGCCTCTCACTGTTGTGGTCTCTTCTGTTGTGGAGCACAGGCTCCGGACGCGCAGGCTCAGCAGCCATGGCTCACGGGCCTAGCCGCTCCGCGGCATGTGGGATCTTCCCGGATCGGGGCACGAACCCGTGTCCCCTGCATCAGCAGGCAGACTCTCAACCACTGTGCCACCAGGGAAGCCCTAGAGTAATCTTTTAAAAACAGTTACAATCAGGTCATGATGCTCCCCTGCCAAAAACCCATCACTGGCTTTGAAGCACACTAAATAAAACCCCAAATCTGTATCATGGCGGGAAAGGCCCTACATCATCTGACCACTGACTACTTCCCTTTGACCTCACCTCCTACGCTCTTCCTAAGCCGACTGCACCCTGGTCACATCAGCCTGCTTTCCATTCATTCCTAGGCTTTTAAAGGCTGTTCTCTTTGTTTGGAATGCTCTTCTATCAGGTGTCTCCTCAAACTTCACCTCTTCAAAGATTCTTTCCTGACAACTCTATCAAAAATTGAACTGTCCCCACAGCCACCACTTTCTCCCCCTTACCTGGCTTTATTTTACTCCTAGCTAGTTATCACTACCTGATTTGCAGTTTTTAATGTACTTTCCTTTTTTTTGTTTTTTAAAGCTGAATCAACTTTAATAATTAATTCAGTTAGGGTGAAAGTGAGTTAGAGCTGCCTTGTACCAAATTCTCTTTCAACATCAGAGAATGTTGGATCTACACACTGGGTTCTGGTCCACACATTGAACCCTGATATGGGAGAGTCTCCTGGAGAGGCAGGAGGCAACTGGTGCTCACCCTGGGGATACAGACCTGTATATTCTTCACTGAATTATCTCTGTTACCCAGAAGAGTACCATCATACATAGTAGATGCACATTATTAATATTGGTTAAATAAGTGATTTTTTCTTTTTTTTATATGATGTTTTAGTTTTTATTTATCAAATTATAGGGTATAATTGCAACTATTATGATTATAAATACACAATTGCCTAGAGTATTTTTTCGGATTAAAAATAAATTATAGGGGCTTCCCTGGTGGCGCAGTGGTTGAGAGTCCGCTTGCCGATTCAGGGGACACGGGTTCGTGCCCTGGTCCGGGAAGATCCCACATGCCGCGGAGCGGCTGGGCCCGTGAGCCATGGCCACTGAGCCTGCGCGTCCAGAGCCTGCGCGTCCGGAGCCTGTGCTCCGCAACAGGAGAGGCCACAGCAGTGAGAGGCCCGCGTACCAAAAAAAAAAAAAAAAAAAAAAATAGCATAATTGGATATCTCCATCTAACTTTATTTTTTAAATTTATTTTTGGTTGCATTGGGTCTTTGTTGCTGCACGTGGGATTTCTCTAGTTGCCGCAAGTGGGGGCTACTCTTCGTTGTGGTGCGCAGGCTTCTTCTTGCGGTGGCGTCTCTTGTGGAGCACAGGCTCTAGGTGCACGGGCTCAGTAGTTGTGGCTCACAGGCTCTAGAGTGCAGGCTCAGTAGTTGTGGCACATGGGCTTAGTTGCTCCACAGCATGTGGGATCATCCTGGACCAGGGCTCAAACCCACGTCCCCTGCGTTGGCAGGCAGGTTCTTAACCACTGTGCCACCAGGGAAGCTCCTCTCCATCTAACTTTTAATTTATTCTAGCTCAATTACATAGAGCAGAGGTTGGCAAACTTTGTTCTTAAAGGGCCGTACAGTCTCTGTCACAACTTCTCAACTCTGCCATCATAGCATGAAAGCAGCCACAGACAGTATGAAAATAAATGGGTGTGGCTGCATTCCAATAAAACTTTATTTACAAAAATAGGCAGCAGCTAAATTTGGTCTGTGGGCCATAGTTTGTCAACACTTCATATTTTAGCCTGGTTTTTTCTTTTTATTGCAAAATATAACACATATAAAGACAAATACATAAAACACATATGTACTGTTTAACAAATAATTGTAAAATAAACACCCATGTAATTATCACCAAGGTCAAGAAGTAGAACATACCAGAAGCCTCCTCCCCTAGCACCATTCCATGATGACAAACATCCTCTTCCACTGCTCCTCCCTGCCCCACTCCTCCTCCCCATCTCACTCCTCAGGGAACCAGTATCCTGACTTTTGTGATGAAAAACACCTCAGTTTTCTTTATAGTTTTACTACATATGCACGCAGAATGATAGGTTCTTCAGCCTTAACAAAGATAAATGGTAGGGTGAGTACAGACTACTGAAACATTTTTGGTGGGCAATATGGTAATATCTATTAAAATCTTAAATGTACATATCTTTTGACCTAGACATCCCACTTCTAGGAACCCATCATAGACAAATGATAATATGAGTGCAAAGATATATGAACAAGGATGTTCACTGCAACAGTGTTTGTAACAGTAAAATACTGTAACCAGTGCACATGCTCTTCAATAGGAAATGGTTACACTAATTATGGTACATCCATATGTACAAGCAATACTATATTCAAACATTAAAAATATAAAAAAAAGTCTAAGATCTACTAAGTAAAAAAAAATGAACAAAACCATTCTATTTGAGAAAAAAAGCAAAAATAAATAGAAAAATTATGCATGTGAGTGTGTGAGTGTGTGTGTGTGTGTGTATGTAAAAATACAAAAGAATTAACACCAAACTGTCATTAGCACTTTCTTTGATGGAGAATCAAGAATTTTCACTGTTTACATCAAACATTTCTGTATTGTCTGAATTTCATTTTACCATGAACATGCATTCTTTTTGCCGTTGGCAAAAAACAATGTATACACGTATTTTCTTAATTTAAAAACCTGTAAGTGGAAATTTAAGGCAGAGGCAAAATTGAAATTCCTGAATATCTACTAAGGGATATTCAATAAGGCTTAGCTTCTTAAGAAGCCACCCCTCTCCTAGACAGAAAAACCAAGTTTCACAAAAAGAATACGCTACTGAGTGCCAGGCTTTCAGAGACATAGATTTCAAACTGCCTGGTTTCACCTGAGCTGCAAGTGAATCTTTGTTCCTTCATTTCAACTTCTCCATCACCAATCTTCAGACTATTCCTCCAGGTATTTCTTGGCCTAAGCCCTTCAAGTTTAAAATTGCAGGCTTTGGTTTCTCCTGGCCTTGGACCTAGGCCTAACTTCCTGTTGAATTCTTTTTATCTCCTTCCCTATCTCTGATTCTACAGTAACAACCTTTTTTTGGCTTCACGCAGCCTTTGGAACAGTCCTTCTTGCATATTGCCCCAAATATTGCTTCTCCTATTGGTACAATTAGATAGTAACCCAAAGCCACAGTGACTAGGCATATGACCACAATTCTGGATGTAAGGAACCAGGCAGAGGTTTGTTAGAGACACTTGTAGAGCTGCAATGAAGGGGGAAGGAACTCATAGGGAAGGCCCTGGGAAAATAAAAAGTAAAAGAATATAGCACAGTACTAAAACAATAATAAGAAGGGGAAAAATGGTCTTTAAGGTGAATTCTCAAGAGTTTTACATCCAGGGCTGTACACTGAGCAACTATACATCCTCGATGAGGCTCTGTTCAAGAGCACTCACTATACAGCTTTCCAAAGAAAACCTCTGACTGCCTCCTTCTTTATACTTTGGACAATTTGGGGTTCTAAGAAAAGATGACAGACAGTTGGAGACAGTTTTGTCCAGATTATATGTACCCAGCAAAGGAGGGAAAGCCATAATGATACCCAAATAATGGCCAACCATCCCATGAGACAAGAGAACTTTTTTTTTTTTTTTGGCTGCACCGCACAGCTTGCAGGATCTCAGGTCCCTGACCAGGGATTGAACCTGGTCTGCAGCAGTGAAAGCCCAGAACCCTAACCACTAGGCCACCATGGAACACCCCAAGAGAACTTTTTGGTAAAAGCGAAAATGCTCATTTCCCTCTCCACCAGCAAGGTCAGAGGACTACAGGGCCAGTCACTCAGTAACTGACCAATCTACAGACCACCGGAGAGACACAGCACAACGCCAAAGTACTTGCAGGTTTTACATCAATACACAAAAAAAGCTCTGTCCATTCCATAGTCACTCTTCTCAATTCATGGAAGTTTGGGGTTTCATACAATTACAGAAGGAGTATCTATGAAGACAACACTAGATTTCTAGGCAACTGGGTCACCATTATCTACAACCTGCCCGTCACAGCGCTGACATGCATGGTTCCTTTAACCACTGGTTTTCACATAGCACACATGTGGCATGACACTGAGTCTGAAACAGTCTAGAGTGCTCTTCTATGGAGTGCATGGAGGGGTAGTGTAATCTTCAGAAAAACAGAGTTCTAATTTCTTTATTAGGTACCCTAGATAGTCAAGAAAAAAAATAACAACCAACAATCTTTTATTGAATGCCCACTCTACTAGTTGCCTGTTTATAATGATAAACAATACAGATGTGATCTCTATACTCAGAGAGTGTACAATCTAACAGGATCCATCAAAGAACCCTGTTCCCCTGACTCTTCTATGGCTGATTCCTCAACCTGCAGGTCTCATCTCAAATGTTACCTCCTCAGAGAAGTCTTCCCTACCTATCCTTTCTAAAGTCACGCTCTTCTTTCTGGTCATTTGCCATCACATCACCCTTTATAGTACCTATTACAATCTATAATTATCTTGTGGATTTGTTTAGTTATTTAAATCTTTCTTCCTACTAGCTTCACACAACAGAAGTCTTGTGCTTCCCACTATATGCCCTGTGCCTTGCTCAATTAAGTATTTGCCAAATGTTGAATTAAAGAAGATCTAGGGACTTCCCTGGCAGTCCAGTGGTTAAGACTCTGCACTTCCAATGCAGGGGGCATGGGTTCAATCCCTGGTCAGGGAACTAGAATCCCACAGGCTACACAGTGTGGCCGGGAAAAAAAAAAATCTAAAAAAAAAATAATAATAAAGGCTTCATTAGTCTACACAGAAGATCTGAATGCCAGTTAGTCATGAGAGGAAAAGTAGGAGGGAGGTGAATCTGGGACTTTTTCAAATAATAAAATTAAAGGTTCTAAATCTCTCCCCATTGGATTGGTCATGGTAGACCTTAGCTGTATGGTCACAGGCATAAGCATCTTTGGTGAGTAAATATGTTATTGAGTGTATGCAACCCACAAAGAAAGTGGCACCAGGGACTTCCCTGGTGGCACAGTGGTTAAGAATCCGCCTGCCAATGCAGGGGACACAGGTTCGATCCCTGGTCTGGGAAGATCCCACATGCCGTGGAGCAACTAAGCCCGTGCGCCACAACTACTGAGCCTGCACTCTAGGTCCCGCGAGCCACAACTACTGAGCCTGCACGTCACAACTACTGAGCCCATGTGCTGCAACTACTGAAGCCGCGTGCTGCGCAACAAGAGAAGTCACCGCAATGAGAAGCCCTTGCACTGCAACGAAGAGTAGCCCCTGCTTGCCACAACTAGAGAAAGCCCACACACAGCAACGAAGACCCAACACAGCCACACACACACACAAAAAAAACAGAAAGTGGCACCACTGTGAACACCCCCAACACAGTCAGTACTAAGATCCAAGAGTTGAACCTGTTGGCAAAAAAACACCCCAAAATGGTTGTTATGGGTTGAAATTCATATGTTGAACTCCAAACCTCAATACCTCAGAATGTGACCTTACTTGTAGATAGAGCCTTTTCAGAGGTAATCATATTAAAAAGAGGTCATTACAAGGGCTTGATTTCCAAAATATACAAACTGCTCATACAATTCAACAACAAAAAAACCCAATCGAAAAATTGGCAGAGGACCTAAATAGACACTTCTCCAAAGAAGATATACAGATGGCCAATAGGCACATGAAAAGATGCTCAACATCCCTAATTATTACAGAAATACTACAATGAGGTACCATCTCACACCAGTCAGAATGGTTATCATTAAAAAGTCTACAAATAACGACAAAAAAAGTCTACAAATAACAAATGCTGGAGAGGGTATGGAGAAAAGGGAAACCCTCCTACATTGTTGGTGGGAATGTAATTTGGTGCAGCCACTGTGGAAAACAGTACGGAGATTCTTCAGAAAACCAAAAACAGAGTTACCATACGATCCAACAATCCCACTCCTGGGCCTATATCCAGACAAAACTATAATTCAAAAAGATACATGCACCCCTCTGTTCATAGCAGCACTGTTCACAATAGCCAAGACATGGTAACAACCTAAATGTTCATTGACAGATGAATGGATAAAGAAGATGTGGTACATATATACAAGGAAATACTACTTGGCCATAAAAAAGAACAAAATAATGCCATTTGCAGCAACATGGATGCAACTAGAGATTATCATACTAAGTGAAGTAAGTCAGAAAGACAAACACCATATGATATCACTTACACATGGAATCTAAAATATGACACAAATGAACCTATCTATGAAAAAGAAACAGAATCACGGACATAGAGAACAGATTGGCAGCTGCCAAGAGGGACGGGGTTGGGGAAGGGATGGAGTGGGAGGTTGGGGTTAGCAAATGTTAAGCTTTTATACATAGAATGGATAAACAACAAGGTCCTACTGTATAGCACAGGGAACTATATTCAATATCTTATGATAAACCATAATGGAAAAGAATATAAAAAAAGAATGTATATATATGTATAACTGAATCACTTTGCTGTACAGCAGAAATTAACACAAAATTGTAAATCAACTATACTTCAATTTAAAAAAATAGATGTGGTGTATATACATGATGGAATACTACTCAGCCATAAAAAAGAATGAAATAGGGCTTCCCTGGTGGTGCAGTGGTCGAGGATCTGCCTGCTGATGCAGGGGACACGGGTTTGTGCCCCGGTCCGGGAAGATCCCACGTGCCGCGGAGCGGCTAGGCCTGTGAGCCATGGCTGCTGGGCCTGCACGTCTGGAGCCTGTGCTCCGCAACGGGAGAGGCCACAAGAGTGAGAGGCCCGCGTATTGCAAAAAAAAAAAAAAGAATGAAGTAACGCCATTTGTAGCAACGTTGAAAATCAACTATACTTCAATTAAAAAAAATAGATGTGGTGTATATACACAATGGAATACTACTCAGCCATAAAAAAGAATGAAATAACGCCATTTGTAGCAACGTGGATGAACCTAGAGATTATCATACTAAGTGAAGTCAGAAAGAGAAAGGCCATATGATATAACTTATATGTGAAATCTAAAATATGAGACAAATGAAATTATTTATGAAACAGAAACAGACTCACAGACATGGAAACAAACTTACGGTTACCAAAGAGGAAGGGGGGGTAGGGGAGGGATAAATTAGGAGTTTAGGATTAGCAGATGCAGACTACTGTATATAAAATAGATAAACAACAAGGTCCTACTGCATAGCGTAGTGAACTATACTTAATATCCTATAATAAACCATAATGAAAGAGAATATGAAAAAGAATATGCATATATAACTGAATCACTTTGCTATACACCAGAAACTAACACAACATTGTAAATCAACTATACAACTATGTAATTAAAAATTTAAAAACAAACAGGTCATTAGGCTGGGCCCTAATCCAGTATGACTGGTGTTCTTATAGGGAGAAGAAATCTGGAAACAGAGACAGATATACAAGGAGGGAGGAGACACAGGGGGAAGATGGCCATCTATTAGAAGGCAAGGAGAGCAACCTGGAGTGGATCCTTCCCTCATAGCCCTCAAAAGGAAACAATATTTACAACACCTTGATTTTGAACCTCCAGCCCCCAGAACTGTGAGACAATAATTTCCTGTTGTTTAAGCCATTCAGTCTGTGGTACTTTGCTACAACAGCCCTAGCAAAATAATACAGTTTTATATAACCCTCTAAATTTTTTATTTTAAGTTACCTTGGCTCTTCAGTCAAGACTAAACGTTACGATTTTTTTTTTCATTAAAAAATCCACACAGCATTAGAAATTCATGGGGATATAGACAGTGCTGAGACAATAAATCACATAGAAAACACAGCTGGACTTCTATGTCATATCATAGTAAAAACTAAATTCTAGACAGATTAAAGATCTAAATGTAAAAAACAAGTCTTAAATTTTTATAATTAATATAATTATAATTAATACAGGAAAATATCGTCATGACCTGGAGGACAGGCTTAAGCAAAACACAAAAGTCAAATCATAAAGGAAATGATTAATAAATTTGACTTCACTAAAAGAACACACCTCTGTTTGGTAAAAGAGTCCATAAACAAAATGAAAATATAATACCATCAAGAATGTGTAAAAAAAAACCTCTTACACACCAATAATAGGTGAAGGATATAAACAGAACTTTCTATAGTGCCTAAACTGTGTTACAAACTGTAGTAGCTTAAATTAGTGAATAACCACTTCAGGACTCTAATACCGATCAGAACTCTGATATCTTAGCTGCTGCTGTTGGGGAGAAAATCATCTGCAGGCTATGGAAGTTTCTGCTAAAAACGCTGTTATATTTATGTATCAGAAGGATTCTCAAAAAACCTCCATGTTAAGCATTTATATCTCCTTCTTCTTAGGCAACAAGCATGGCCCATATCTCGCCTTTCCTCTTGAAAGTAAGGCCCACTGTATTCTTTCTACTTTTGACATAGTTCAGAGGATAAGTGTTTAACATGTCCTACACCCCCACTGACAACGCTATCATAGTATGACTTTCTAACTTAAAAAGTGAATTATACTCTCTCCAGATATGTCAACCTGAGTTTCACAAAAATGAGTCTCACAGAAATTTAGGAGCTAGAAGAGAATTTAGAGGGCATTTTGTCCAAATGAGCAAATGAACTGGGATAAGGGTATCCCCAGGATATATGCAGCAGTGTTGGTTCTAGGTGCTATAGAATAAACCTGACTCAACTCCTAGGAGGGTCAATTTTACACAAATATTTTTGAGTAGAGATTTGACTACTAAACAAAATATTTTTACATGCCAATATGTGCTGGGGACACTTCAGATTCTTCCACTCTCTCAAATTAGAGAATAAACATTGGACAAGATGCAGAAATCTCATCTACATGAGGAGGACATGATAATTATGATGGCTACCATTTATTGAGCACTCACTGTATGCTAGACATTGTGGCTAGAGCTTTACATACATTAACTCATTTAGTCCTCATAACAGCATCAGATAATACTAATAGTGTAATTGTTTCCATTATACAGAGGAGGAAACTACGATTTTAAAAAGTGGAAAAACTTTCCCATACTCACTCAGCTAGTAAATAGCAGAGATGGTGTCTGGTCCCAGGGCTGTCTGGGATCCAAAGTCTGTGACCTTAATTGCTGCCTCAGAAATTTGAAATTGAGGCACAGGAACCTTCATCAGTCTTGAACCGGAAGAGCCTTAATTAAGTCACATATCTTTCTGTCCCTCAAGTTTTCTCAGCTATAAAATTACAACAGTACCCATCCCTTCCTTCATCATAATGAGGATCCAGAAGCTTATGGGATACATATGCTCACAGCATCCTAATTTAGAGCTGAAAAGAACGCTGATCACACAAACACTTGAACATGAATGTGTATGGCAGTCTTATTCATAAAAGCCAAAAAGTGGAAACAACCCAAATGTCCATCAATTAATGAATCAATAAACAAAATGTGTTATATCCATACAATGGAATATTCTTCAACCATAAAAATGAAGTATTGATATATGCTACAATGTGGATGAACCCTGAAAACATTATGCTAAGGGAAAGAAGTCAGTCACAAAAAGTCACATATGTATGATTCTATTTACATGAAATATCCAGAACAGACAAATCCATAGAGACAAAAAGTAGATTAGTGGTTGCCAGGGGTCAGGGTGTCAGATAGGGTGTTAGGTGGAATGAGGAGTGACTGCTAATGGGTACAGGCTTCCTTTTTTGGGGGGTGTGAAATGTTCTATTGTATACTTAGATAGTGGTGATGTACACTTTTAAAAAGTAAATGTTATGGTATATGAATTCTATCTCAATAAAGCAGTTATTTAAAAACAAAAACAAAAAAGCATGGCAGCAAAGAAATACATTTAAAAATACTTTGGACAAATAAATCAACTATACGTCAATAAAAAATACTTTGGACAAAAGCATCACAGAAATATACTACATTTTAGATATACATTTCATGCTTATAAAAACACATTATATACATTGTTAGAAAAGCATGGCCTTCTACTACTTTTGCTGGTTGTTAACTTGTCCTAGGAGAATCTTAATTCACTTCAAAGTACCCAATTCCTCTAGTTCCTGAATACCCAGTTAATAAAATGATAATAAAATGCAATCTAAACTGGCTGTTGATGGAAACCCAAGGGGCTTGGCCTGCTTAAAAAGAGAAAGGGAAAAAAAGCCGCAAAACTCACCAAGGGCCTACATTCAAGGCCAGAGAGGATAACAAGAATCTAGATCTAGTGGAAATGTTATCCTCCTATATTCCTTTGGGAACAGCTTATCAGTATTTTCTACAGAGAAATTAGGCAGAGGAACCTCAACTATAAAGATACTCCCTTAGTAAAATAACCATCAACACGGAAACATATTAACTTCTTATTCTGCTTAACAAAAACACATTACCTCATTTTCATTTTAACAGTACTTGCATGAGGTACAAATTTTTACCTCCATTCTATTTATTTATTTTAAAATTTTATTTATTTTATTTATTTATTTTTGGCTGCATTGGGTCTTTGTTGCTGTGCAGGCTCTAGAGCACAGGCTCGATAGCTGTGGCACATGGGCTTAGTTGCTCCACAGCATGTGGGATCTTCCCGGACCAGTGCTCAAACCTGTGTCCCCTGCATTGGCAGGCGGATTCTTAACCACTGCACCACCAGGGAAGTCCCCAACCTCCTTTTTTTTTTTTTTTTTTGTGGTACGCGGGCCTCTCACTGTTGTGGCCTCTCCCGTTGCGGAGCACAGGCTCCGGACGCGGAGGCTCAGCGGCCATGGCTCACGGGCCCAGCCGCTCTGCAGCACGTGGGACCCTCCCGGAATGGGGCACGAACCCGCGTACCCTGCATCGGCAGGCGGATTCTCAACCACTGCGCCACCAGGGAAGCCCCCCAACCTCCATTTTAAGGATAAAGAAAGGGGGCTTCCCTGGTGGGGAAGGGGGCTCACCCTGCCTCCACAACAAGAGAAGCCACCGCAATAAGAAGCCCTTGCACTGCAACGAAGAGTAGCCCCCACTCACCGCAACTAGAGGAAGCCTGTGCGCAGCAATGAAGACCCAACGCAGCCAAAAATAAATTTAAAAAAATAATTAAAAAAAATAAGTATAAGGAAAGGGGGACTTCCCTGGTGGTCCAGTGGCTAAGACTCCATGCTCCCAGTGCAGGGGGCCCGGGTTTGATCCCTGGTCAGGGAACTAGATCCCACATGCCGCAACTAAGAATTCGCATGCCACAATTAAGAATTCGCATGCCACAACTAAAGATTCCGCGTGCCGCAACTAAAGATCCCACATGCTGCAACTAAGACCTGGTGCAGCCAAATAATTTTTTTTTAATAAAAAATAAAAATAAGGAAAGGGAAGCACAAACAAGGTCACCCAGTTAATGAGAAGCAGAGTCAAGATTCAACATTCCAAGCTCAGTGCTCTCGCTATGTCATATTAATATTTGCTTTCTCTGGCCACCTATCTTTCACCAGATCAGAAAGCAGAGTTGAGTCAGCTTCTGCTCATGTTATTTCGTAACATGAACTTAGCTCCCAAGAAATAATTTCCTCTTAAATTGTTCTGGTTTGTTGTATTCCTTTCGTAAGTCACCATTAAGAAACACTAGTTCAGAATAATCATGAATTTTTTTTTGAACAAATAAATCAATCTGGCCAGGCCTATTTGGTTAATCTTTCATGAATAATGAATAAAGCCTCAAAAACATATAAAATCTTGGAGTTCCCTGATGGCGCAGTGGTTAAGAATCCGCCTCCCAATGCAGGGGACATGGGTTCGAGCCCTGGTCTGGGAAGATCCCACATGCCGCGGAGCAACTAAGCCCGTGAGCCACAACTACTGAGGCTGCACTCTAGAGCCTGCGAGCCACACTACTGAAGCCCGTGCTCCACAAGAGAAGCCACCGCAATGAGAAGCCCGCGCACCGCAACCAAGAGTAGCCCCCACTCGCCAAGTAGCCCCCGCTTGCTGCAACTAGAGAAAAGTCCGCGCGCAGCAATGAAGACCCAACGCAGCCAAAAATAAATAAATTTATTTTAAAACCCCCCCAAAAACCTATAAAATCTTACAAGGATACAGATTCCCTTCCCGGTTGCTAAAAAAGGTTTTAGAACTGAGTCAGAAAGGCTACTGAGCTGGCTCTATAATGTCTTTTTGAAGAACTTGTCCAGCTCTTCCCTTCCAGCCAGTCAAATGGTGATTTGATTCCCTAGATGAGAAACCTGCAGGCAAGATCTTTAGCTCCACCTACCACCTGAATTCTCACCTTCACGTTCTGATAGCTCCTGCAACTAGCTATTTTCCAAGTTATTAGGCATCTCTCTCCTTCTGTCTCTCCCCTGCCCCCTCCCCCAATCTCCCTCAAGATACCCTGTTCCACTCACTCCTTCCATACCTCTCCTTCTTCCTCTCCGTTTCTCTAGTGGTAGCATTTACTTTACACTTCCCTGTGAGGCATGAAGGTTTTGACCAGTCTCAGGGTTCCCATGGGAAGCAACTATGACAAAAACTAGTAAAATAACTTCACATGCTGCCCTAGCTAAGCCTTTCCCAGAGACTTAAGCATCAAACACTAACCATGCAGACAAGGGCAGTGCTCTCCTGTGAATGTTTGTGCTTAGGGATTTTATCAGAATAGTTCTTTTTCCTCTGGTAACTGAACTCGTATTATTTTCAACTTGTAAGAAGGTCTGAGGTATGATAGTAAATCCAGCTCTTAATTTTCAAAAGTAGGTGGCTTTAGAGACCAGGGCATAAACAACATTCCTGCATTTGTTAAAAAGTATGTTCTGTATTTAAATTAGATTTCCACCTACTCAGCCCTCAAACTCCTTTGCAATGATTCTACAACCTTGACTGCGGTTAATTAATACATCCATGACACCACCCTATAAAGGTACAAATAAAGAACCTTTACTTAATGTGGAAATAAAGAGAACAAATTTTATATACAGATACACATACCTCCCTTCATATTTAAAGAATAAGAAGGAGTGTACATTCGCAAATGTAGTACCAATGAAAATCATTTGCTCTAGAAAATTTCCCTAAGCTTTTCAATTTAAAGATGGCACCATTTAACATTTGAACTAAATGCATTAACATAATTTTACCAGTGACAGACTTTCGCTAGGTAAAAGAATCACAGACTTGTAGAGATATAAGGAACATCGAATCACTAAGCAAACTCTTACATTTTAAAAATGAGAAAACTCCCAAGTTAAGTGACTGCCAAAGTCCCACAGCTGACTAATGACAGGCAAGGGTCTTTGCTCCTGACACCTAGTTCACCACAGCTGAAATTCTTATAGGTGAAAAATACTTCATTTGTTGATATCAATACCAAAGGCAACAAAAATCAGAACTACTCTTACCTTATATATGGTTGACATTACACAGAAACTCTGTTTCAACTTTTAGTATTTTATACCATAAATTCTTAACTTATGACTCACCCTGCTGAGTTGATCCAATAGCCTTTGGTTCTGTTCTGATAATTCCTGGACAGCCCGTGTTTTTTCTCGATCTGCTTCCCGTAGATGAACCTGCTGCCTCTCCAACTCATCCTGAAGCTGTTTCACATCACTCTCCAGCTCGGACACACGCCCTTCCCACTCCCCTTCTCGGTTCTCAAATCGTCTTCTTAGTTCGTGTTTCTCTTGCTCTAAGTGCTGGGTGAAAAATGAAGAGGATTTTAAAACCATTAAAAATTCCAGGGACTTCCCTGGTGGCCCAGTGGCTAAGACTCTGCGTTCCCAATGCAGGGGGCCCAGGTTCAGTCCCTGGTCAGGCAACAACACCCCACATGCCGCAACTAAGATCCCACATACGGCACCGAAGACCTGGTGCAGCCAAATAAATAAATAAATATTAAAAAAAAAAATCCAGATCCTTTCATTTTTTTCTTTTCACACTCTTCTAACTTTTCTTTTTCCTAGTCAGTCAGCACAACAAAACACTCTGCCACGTAGGAGAAGTTGCCCATTACACAGCTGCAAAAATATTCCCTTCTTCCAGAGTAGGGAAGGCTGATTTCACAAACAGAATGCCATTCATACTGATAATACTTAATGTTTACTCTTATCCTTAGGAATGGGGGTTCTAGACTTAGGAACTCACTTGAAATTTAGTAAATCATCCGTTAATTGGTGAAATATACATTTAAACAACTTAAAATGAGTCCTTAGGAAAATTTCTTTTGCTGTCATCTATTATGCCTGGCATAATAGCAGGCACTTAGAATCACAGAATTTTCAGAGCTAGAAAGAACTCCAGAGATGCTTCAGATTAACCACCTTTTCTTACAAATGAAGCAGCAGAAGATAAGAGATTCAATAACAAGCTCAAGGGAGAGCTGGGATTTGTGTCTTAGTCACTTGACTTTGTTTAATGCTCTAAATCACAACTCAATATTTCCTGCTATATATAGCATTGTATTTCAAAATCATTAAGGCAAGTTCAGATTCAGGCCCACTTTATTAAATCATGACTTATTAGCCTTGCATATTTATTTCCGATCTTTTCATTCATTCTTGAGCGCCTGTTACAGGCTAGCCACTGACATAATGGTCCTTACCTTTATGGAGTTTCCATTCTAGTGGGAGAGGTTGATAAAAGTATTAAATTGTACAGCGTGACAAATGGTATGCAGGAAAAGTACAGATGGTTTGAAGTAGCAGCTCGACAGAAAAGAACTCTTTTGGATTGAAGGAAATAAGAACATCTTTTTATTTCTGTGAGATAAATACAAATTTGTCTTTTCAGAGGAAAGTATGTTCTCCTACTTAAAAAGCCTAGTATGTACAAAAAAGCCAAGCTATACCTCAGGGAATATATGAAATGTAAAGCAATGGTCCTCAACTTTTGTTGCTGTCAGAAAATCTCTGGTATAATTGTTCAAAATATATCCACCTAAATACTAATTCCAAAGATATGATTCAGTTAAGAATGGGACGAGGCCTAGGCAGGCATCTATCTATCTATCTAACTATCTAGGTTCTATTGGAAATTCTGATGCACTGAAGGTTGATATCAAGCACTGAGATTGTCTCAAAAAGCTAAGATGAGCATTTGAATCGTCACCTTCAGAGTACTCAAACATCTTTTCACCTTGGGAACCTACACTCTTATTCTACCCAAGTTCTCATCTTTCGAATGTTTTTTGGAATGCCTCTTTTGGAAAGCTCTAAGGGCCAGTGCATAGTTATACAAGAATATCAGTCCCATTACTTCACATCTGAGATGTGTCTAAAAAGAGATTATCTCATTTCATCTTGCCATTTTATTCCCCTAATTTGCTCTGAGTGACTTGTAAATGTTTCGGAAAGTCTAATTTACCCCCAAAAGATGCAAATTTACCATGACAGAGCAGTCAGAAAAATTAAAATTCTGAGAACATCAGCAAAGGCAGTTTTCACTGAAATAAGTGTATAGCCTCCAAAGTTGACCACTTCAAGGGAGTAATTAATTTTGATATAGCCACTCTGGTATATTTGTTGAAAAAGTCACATTATAGTTATACTTTATACAGCCTCAGTTTTGAGCACAGGGGAAAAGAAATGACAAGAGAGGGACTTGTACTCCTCAGCATGAAAATTTTCTGCTCTACGCTTCCCTCACTTTGCTAAACTTCCAAAAATGAGAATGTTTTAGTCACTATACAAATTTCAGAAAGATGAAATGCAGAAGTAAATGGTAATTACCAGCCTAAAACTGTGATACTTGGTTTTATTGAGTTTTTCCAAAATGGAAAAGATTGAGCAGAAGGAAACAGCAAGAACTCAGTAATCACAGTGTTACTGAGAGGCCAGATAAATTAGGTTTATGTTCTAAAAGAACAGAGAGACTTAAAAATATTCAGCAAACAGCTGTTAGTGAACAGCCCAACCAAGCAACTAAAACAATCTAATCCACTTGCGGGGGGTGGGGCAGGGTTGAGGACAGGTGGTGCTGATCAGTCTATTTTGTCCTTACATTTCTTTGCACAAGTGACAAACTTCCTACTTCAGGTTTCCCAATACTTTAATTAAAAAAATCAAGACTTTCCTATTAGTGAACATACAGAATTTAGCCTTTTGTCTACTCTGAGAAAAGAAAGGTTTCTCCTAGAATTATACTTTCAATTAAGTGCTAAATTAACCAGTAAACTCTAGGCAGAGTATCAGCAAGTGTGGAGGTCAGGCTCTGCCCATGCTATTCCCTGCTTCTTGGGGTTATATGGTATTTTAAAAGGTAATATCTACAGCTGAAACTAATATAATGATGTATGTCAATTATACCTCAATAAAAAAAGAAAAAGGTTAATGTCAAAACTATCAAGGTCATCAAAAACAAGGAAAGTCTAAAAGTGTTACAGGAAAGAGGAGACTAAGAAGATACACAAACTAAATACAAGGTGGTATCCTGGAACAGAAAAAGACATTTGGCAAAGGCTAAAGAAATCTGAATAAACTAAGGATATTAGCTAACAATAATGTATTAGTATCGGTTCATTAATTATGGCAAGTATACCATGCTAATGTAAGATGTTAATAATAGAGGAACTGGGGGCAGGGCATATGGAAACTCTCTGCTGTGCCATCTTTCCAATATTTCTGTAAATCTAAAACCATTCTAAAAAACAGTTTATTTAAAACTCTGAAAAAACAAAAGTTAATATCATTAGCCCACCTAAAATTGGTTGTTACAGAAATGGATTTCTGCAAAGAACCAAAAAAGCAGTGCTATTCTCCCAGGTCCAGGATATGGTTCTTAAAAAATACAAAGAAAAATACTATTTTTTAAGTGGACCAAGCACTGAATGCAAATAAGGACCCCTGCGTTTGCTTACCTAAATGTACTACCCAATTATGAATCATTTTCCCCTTACTTGTTTTGCTTCTTAAAAAAGAAAACAGTGCTAGAATCATTAGAATTGGCCTAGGGAAGGGGGAAGAAAATGTAATTGAGGAAAGAGATTACCTCTGCAGTAAGAGATAATTCACTCTCAGCTAGAATGGGAAAAAAGGGAATCCTGGACTTTAAAAACATATATATATATATATATATATATATTTTTTTTTTTTTTTTTGCCGTATGCGGGCCTCTCACTGTTGTGGCCTCTCCCGTTGCGGAGCACAGGCTCCGGACGCGCAGGCTCAGCGGCCATGGCTCACAGGCCCAGCCACTCCGCGGCATGTGGGATCTTCCTGGACCGGGGCACGAACCCGTGTCCCCTGCATCTGCAGGCGGACTCTCAACCACTGCACCACCAGGGAAGCCCTAAAAACATTTTTAAAAAACTAAACAACGATTTAATCTCTGAAGAAAAAAGTGTATAAACCCAAGTTACTGTCTTAGTTCATATTCTGGGGGAAAAAAAAGAAACTACTAAGGACCTGGCTGGATATGTTTTAAAAGCAAAAGGGCTAACTGTAGATGCAGAAGAAATAAAATATCTAAAGGCATTAAAAAAAAAATTAAGCATATGAGGGGCTTCCCTGGTGGCGCAGTGGTTAAGAATCCACCTGCCAATGCAGGCAACGTGGGTTCGATCCCTGGTCCAGGAGGATCCCACATGCCACGAAGCAACGAAGCCCGTGCGCCACAACTACTGAGCCTGTGCTCTAGAGCCCGCGAGCCACAACTAGCTCGTGCTCTGCAACAAGAGAAGCCACTGCAATGAGAAGCCTGCGCACCACAATGAAGAGTAGCCCCCGCTCACTGCAACTAGAGAAAGCATGAGCACGGCAACAAAATAAAGGATGCAGCCAAAAATAAACAAATAAATAAATTTATATTAAAAAATTAAGCATGTGAAAATCTAATTCAGGGAATGAATAAAATACAGGATAGTCAATTTAAGGGTGGAAAAAAAATGACCAAAACCTTACAATCTCTCAAATTAAATTGAATCTTCATTCATCTTTAAGAGATGCCTAACTAAAAAACTTCTATGTTAACCTCTAAAGACTTTAAAGAGTGCGCCTTTAATGAGAGAGCAGTGTAAGATCAAGTACTTTACGTTTTAAATGACAAAACACAATCTTGGGTTTGGCGCACAGAACTGGAGAGGTATTCAATAATAACTAATGAATAAGTAGAAAAGATCTTGAAAATGACTTGGTTCTGAAATTAGAAAGGTGCCAATTTTGAAGTAGTAAGCAGATGGGACAAAAACAAAACCAGTCTCATTATTTAATAGTCAAACCAACATTCTCTCAGAGTCCTCTCGTGTTTATCTTTCAAACTAACCCATGAGAAAATGTGTTTGACTCCACTGTCTGATAGTTTGTAGAAAATTACAAATGGTTTTTAAAGTAATGGCTGGCTCTCTACTCCTAAATGTTGAATTTAATTGAAAATCTAGCAGAGTGGTTGTATTAAACTTTAGAAAGAATTTGTTCAAGCAGACATTCTAAAATCTAAGCTGCTTAAAAAATATATTTACAGGTGTAATTTGCAAGGGAAAACTCACTTGCAGGTATCAAATGAAATAGTCCCCTGTTATAATGAGATTTGTCACTCTCATATTAATACTAAAAGAATTAACAAGAAACTAACGACAATACCTTGATAATTTTAAGTGTATTTTTTTAAAAAAAAACTTTTAATGATAATTTTCAGATATACCTAGAAGAAACTGTATAACTGAACCCCTTCATCACTCAGTAATATTGATTAGTGATCAATATTTCACTTTTTAAGTTATTTTTCAAATTGTGGTAAGGCATACATAACATAGAATTTACCATATTAACCATTTTTAAGTGTACTGTTGGTTTAGCAGTGCTAAGTACATTCATACTGTTGTGCAACCAACTTCCAGAAATTAAAAATAAACTTTTAACACTAGAGTTCATATGCTGACCTGAGAGGAATGAAGATTTTTTTAAAAGTTTAATAAGAGTTTTAAACTATTTTATTACTGTCTATCAAGTCAACAGCAAAAAGTCAAATGTAATTTATTCTTTTACAATAGAACCTTTCTTGTTACAGAATTTGAATATCTTTTTCCTTTGCTGAAGACATGTATAAAGGTTCCAAATGGAAACCAGGATGTGTATAACTGCACACTCAGGATTACCCTGAAATCTATCACTAATCAAACTGACTGATATGATGTTCCTTTCAAGTTAGCTGTCTCTTTAATCAAGTCCCTCACTGAAGGAATTTCAAATCACAAGCATAAATCTCTGCAGTAGTACTTGTATATAGAGCCTGTAATCAAATCTCTTAAAAAAAAAAAAGACACCCTTTTATTCCTAGACCTCTACTTCAAGTGAAAATTAAACAATTCAATTCACTGGGCTGCTTTTTGGCAGTCTACCTATAGGTTTCACAAACCACTTTTCAGAGAGGTATCTCAGGAGTTCATCGACTGGCAGACCTAGTTAAGAGGCCAACTGAACTACAGGGTTACAGTGGTTTCCTTTTTTTCTTCCCTGATTTACTTTTGATATGTCGTTGGAATACAGACACACTTCTTATTATAGAAAAGTTTCTGAATCTACATTCTGACTGTCTGACCCGCAGCAGTGATATGGACCTCATTCAGGGCTGTACTATTCTCTTCTAACTAAGAATAAAAAGAACTGGTTGCAACCAAACTGGGTAACAACAGTAAATGCACAGGCAGAAAAGGATAAGCTCATCCCCACTGCCATGATGCACCTCCCCTATCCCCACTTTAAAAAAAAAAATCTAATTTTTATAAATGGTGGCAACCTGTACCACTTTCAAGGCCCTTTTCTAGTTAAGGTCAAGAAAACAAACAGGCATAGCTGCAAAAGACTTTGGTCCAGAGAAGTGGCAGAAATCTTACAGACACTTTAAGGGGTATTTATAACAATGGTTAAAGTTGTATGGTTCTCACAGGTTGCATTTGGCGAACCAACTGCATGTGTGAGACCCAGAACAGAAACAGAAAAGTACTGTTTAAATACATATAAATACTGAGGTCCAAATCAAATCCACAACCAGTGGTCACATGCAGAGCGCAGGCTCACCTGATTTCTGCAATGGAACCATACTTCCTAATCCTTAACTATTTGAAGGCTATATAAAGCTCCTTTAGGGGCACTTGTTTCCCACAACTCTGAGCTGCCGGGAAGTTAAGACAAGGGCATCTGGAGGCCTTAACTCCAAAGCTGAAACGCTTTAGGCTAACACCCTGATTAGCGATTAACTACTTCTCTGAAAACATGGAGCATATTTTAAATGCTTCGCGACTTTCTAATTTCTCTGTGTGTGGACATCACCTCAGTGCTGTATAAATAAATGTCATACTGTAAACTCTATTTTAGATGCTGTGTACAGTACGTATACAGAACGGCCCACAGTGTTTGGAGCCGTGCATAGACCCGTTTGCTGTGAGTAGGGTGGGAAAGCCAGGTGGGTTCAATGAATGCCCTCGTCTGATAATCCAAAACCCTCCATGCTGCCCCGCTTCCAGGTGGTTTTCTGTGAGGGAGGATGAGCAAGAAAGGTGGGATGGGGTGGGGTGGGTGAGTGGCTCCCGAAGCTACCGAGGGCCGGCAGGCAGGTGCCTGGGCTCCCCCCCACCCCCCGCTTCCCACCCATCCCAGGAGGGACGTCCTCACCTCCAGCTTATCTGTCAGCTCCTTGTGCATCTGCTCGTACTGCCGGCTCATGTCCTGGTTCCTCTCGAGCAGTGCCTTGCCCAGTCGGGCCGCCAAGACCAGATCCTTCTCCTTCTGCCGGATCACCGACAGCAGCTCGGGATCCTGGGCGGGCGGCGGCTGCAGTTCGGCCCCCTCGGCTGGAGGCCCGGGCTCGGCCTGAGGATGCTCTCCGGGGTCGGACGGCCGTTCCCCGGCCGCCAGCAGCGCCAGCTCCTCCTCTAACGCCAGTTCCAGCTCCCCGGGGCCCCCGGGGAAGGAGACAAGGGCGGCGGCGGCGGCGGCTGCGGCTGGATTCCCGACTGCGTCCGCGGCCGCGGCGAGCAGCTCCATGCAGCAGGCGCTGTCCGGCTCTGCGGGTGCTGAAGCGCGGCCAGCCAAGCCCAGGCAAAAGGCGGACATGGCCCGCGCGCGCGGAGCCCGCAGCGGTGCGGCCCGGCCGGCGCGCGCCAGGCTGCAAGGGGGAGGGGCCCCGTCGCACCGCCCCGCGCCTCTCCTCACGCCGCGGCACGCGCCCCCCGGGTCTCCGAGAGCCCTGGGCGCGGCGCGCGCCGCCCCGCCCCTCCCCCGCGCCGGCGGCACGCGCCCCCTTCCCCCGCCCCCGGGCTCAGCTGCTCCGCGAGCGCTGGGGAGGAGGACGGGGTGGCAAAGGGAAGGCTGAGAAAGCGAAGACTGAGGGGACGCGAAGCGGGAGGGGCGGTTGCGAGGAGGAACGCCGCCGCCGGCTTTTCAACCACCCTGTTGCTGCTGCTCCCGCTGCCGCCGCTGGCCGGGCAGCGCCTCACGGGGCGGGCGGTGCTCCGCTGTCGCTGCGACGCTCGCTGCTGCTGCTGCCGGTGGCCGCTCTCTGCAGCCGCGCTCCATGTCCCTCGGCTCGGCGGCAGCCCCAGCAGCAGCGGCGGCGACAGCGGCTGCTGCAGGGGCCGAGGCGGCGGCTCCACATCGCGCGCCGCGCAGCCCAGCGAGCTCCTTCCTGACTGCCTCAGCTCCTCCAGTTCACCCGGACGGCCGCACCCCGCCCGAGGCTTCCGGCCGCGCCCCCTCTCCCCGCCCCTTGCCGGCGCCTGACGCGCACGGGCACCTGTTCGCCGCGCCAGCGCGCGATTCGCCGGCTCGTGGGTCTCCTCAGCGGCGCCCAGGTGGCGCCGACGGCCTTAACCCCTGCGCTGCCTCACGCCCGGCAGCGGCTGCGCGCGCCGCCCGTGGAGACAGCTGGCGCAGGCTTAACTGTCCGGGCGGCTCCCCGACGCGGCCACGCCCCCGGCCTCACGTCCACCGGGTGTGGCTCCGCCCCCAGCACGCTCACCTCGGGGTGTGGCCTCGCGCGCACCTCCGAGCACGGCCTTACCCCTAGCCTTGTTCTCACCTTAGGGGATGGCCCCACCCCCGGCCTCCCTCCCGCTTCTGGGCTGGAGCGTTTCTCTGGGTCCAATGGGTCTCAGCCTTAGGTGATTACCAAGGGGACTGAGGACATTTCTCCAAGACGGGTGGCCAAGCCCGACAGACACTCGCAGCCACGGCTTGTGGGTCTGAGCCCCCGTGAGAGCTAAGCAGTCAAGAGAGGGAGCCCTAGAGAGCAGTAGGAGGGATGACTTCAGAAACCCAGCATCTCAATGATGATGACTCAGGGATATAAGGGACCAGATGCCTCAGAGATCAGCAGCCCCGAAAGAAAGGGGTTATGTTGAGAAACAACGGAAAAAACTGCTCACAGATGGAAATACGAAGCAAGGACGCTCCATGATAACTTCCGTTTATTAGGCGCTTAGTATGTGCCATGTCTTGTGTTAGGTGCTTTATACGCATTATTTTAGATAATCCTCTCAAGAATCTTAAAAGTCAGTACTATCACTCTTCTCATTTTACAGAGAAGGAAATTGAGGCCTTGAGAAATACAGGATCAGATCCAGACAGGCTGACTCCAGGGTTCACATATATATCGTTATTCTTTACTTTCCTCACATATAAGTGTTGAGGAAGGTAAATAGTAATTTGTGATCAAGATGGCCTGTGTCGATATCCAAGGTGCTATCAGGAAAGCTTACTGCAATGATCAAATCAAGGACTGAAGAACCTACTGGGTGATTCCAGTCAGTTCTTGCTTTGACCTCATTGGTAATGCTCTGTCTTCTATTTTCAGAAACAATCCCATCTGAAGCTAGAATTGGTCACTATTCCCTTTCCTCTTGGACAACAACCCATTTTTGAGTTAGATCATATTTTGATTCTTTTCATTACAGTAAGATGGAATATTTCAGGACACTGAGCGGCTGAAATGAGTCAAATGGTTTCTCATGGCTTTTTGTCCTTATTAAATTCAGAGCCTAAACAATACTCAGGTATATACATCACCTTCTACCCTCAGGCTGAAGGTCAGAATCCTAAAGGTCCTGAGCCTCAGGGCTGACTTTGTTCTCTTGTTGACTGAAAAGGAGACAGACCATAGAGGGGTTCCCACATCAATCTTAGAGCTAAATTTTGAAAGTTGACCATGGTACCATTCCAACAATGCATTGTTCTCACACTTTTTATTATGCCCTCTTGAGCAGGAATTGTGGGCCCATGGTGAGACCCAACTGAAGAATCCCTTTTGTCTTTTTTGATCAGGAAAGGAGAAGTTACTCCTACAAATAGATTAGGGACACACATATCAAGAGCAAACAGAATTCCTAATTCAAAGTCATTTGTTTCAGCTATTTATTTTTCCTGATGCAGACTTGCAGCCTGTCTTTCCCTAAAGGTCTTTTTCTTGCCTTCCTTAAAATCGATGGTCCTACTCTATTAGACTTGCCTGTTACTGTGAGAATGAACTATTACAATGCTAACTCTAATTTCTGAGGATCCTTCTTCACAATGTTCCCCTGCCTAACCGGACTAGGAAGTGATCATTTTCTACTACAGGTTTGGCCCTAAGTACTATCTTCTTGTGAATAGTCAAAGGAGACCAGCCCAAGTTTGGAGAACTATTTAGAATAGTGGTTCTTATACTTTTTGGTCTCAGAACCTCTTTACACTCTTAAAAATCATCAAAGATATCAAAAAACTTTATATAGGTTTAGATATTGACTGTATTAAAAATTAAAACAGAAAAATTTTTATTTTAAATACTTAAAATAAACCTGTTAAATCTTAACATAATGTATTTAATGAAAAATATATATTCCCCTCCAAAGAAAATGAGCAAGAAGAAAGGCATTGTTTTTCATTTTTGTAAATCTCTAATGTTTGGCTTAACAGTAGAAAATGGACTTTTATATCTGCCTCTCCATTCAATGTGGTGATGTTTTGTTTTGGTTGAAATATATGGAGAGAATCTGGTCTCACAAAGATGCAATTGGGAAAAGGAGGAATATTTTAATAGCCTTTTCTGATCGTTGAAGGTATTTTTCTTTGATAATACACCAAAACTCAGCAAGTGATAGCTTCTTAAAGGTTAGTTGCAAGGTGGAATCTAAAACCACATCAAGGAAATCCACTGATCTACCTTTCACTTTGAATGGATCTTTTACCCATGTGTGATTGATTCTTTAAAAGTATGTATCAGTCATTGGGAAAATATTGGTTCACTGAGTTACGCAGATCTTCCAAATATTGTCACATGTCATTATACTATATATATTTTAAAATACCATTCATTAATATAACCACTGATCTCATCAGAAAGGTCTTTATGTATTGGCAAGCTATCAAGCTCACTGAGGTGTGTATGAGTTTTCCAAAATTCTTATTTCTACTGGAAAGCTCCAGTTTTATCATTGGTAACCATAGTGTCTATTGTTTTCCTTGAAGTGACAGACTTGGTACATTCTTTTTTTTTTAATCCAAGATGTGTTTATTGGGATGGTTTCCCATTCATTTTGTTTCAGGATGCTTTTAGTGCTGCTTCTGTCTAAAGGAGCATCCTTCTGTAAGCCTTACTATTCCTCCTGTAGGCTGGCAGAGGACAGTAAAGCAGCCAACACAAAAAACTACTGTTTGTGCATGGCTAAAGATGGTTGTGATTTTATAGCATCCTGGGTATTTCACATCCATGAAATAGGAATTGGGGCTTTGCACCAGGTGCTTCTTCTTGTGTTTCCTCTTCTCCTCTGGAGAGGGATGAAGGGGATCCTTTGCGAGAGGCACGTTCTCGTGGGGAGGTTGTCACTGCCAGAAAGGGTGGTACATTCATTTTTGAGTAAATATCTGCCAAATACCCAAATCTGAATACCAAAGTCTGTCTGTCATTCATTCAAGTAAAAACGGTGTTCCATGAAAAACGTGACTAGTTCAACTCCTAATTCAAATGATGGTACAAGGGCTTTATCTCAAGACAACAACATACTTAGGTATGCAGCAGAAGTGCTTTATCGGTACTTTCCATTTCATCACATGGAATATTAAAAAGATGTGTACTCAAGCATTGGGATTTAATAAAAGTACTGCTTCATCAGGCACATTTTTAAATGAAATTAGCTTTTTTCTTCTTCTTCTTGTGAGCACATAGTAGTGAAGAATAACTCGCTTTGGTACCACTGTCATGAATCATGCTAAGGTATCAGTAGAGTTACTTACCCACTATTCCTTTTGCATTACCAATGCCAATGTCAACACAGTGAAAAACAAAAATAGTATTAGACAATTAGTATTATGTCTACTAACATGAAATTATGAAATAAAATATGAGATTATGAAATTAGTTTTACTTTTATTAATAAAATTAGAATTACTATCATTGCAATTATTATGAAAATAGTGCTTCCTTCCTTGACCCTCTGAAAGGCTCTTTGGGACCTCAGGAGTTGATGAACCACACTTCGAAAATTGCTGATTTAAAGCCATTCGAGACAGGTCAACTCTAAGCTAAGAAGAATGAACAAGTACCTCCCCACATGGAAACTGGTGGCAGGATTCAAAACTCATCAAAGCAAAGATATAAAAACCCTTGGACTTCTAAGAAGCTTATTATTTAGTTTATTCTGCTTCATACTATAATAATAGTGGCTAGAATATATTTAGCATTTAATTCCTTAAATCCTTTATGACATCTCATTTAATCCCCACAATGACCCTATAATGCTGGTATATAACACTAGTATATACTAGGACGTGATACTATGATGCTGTCTAACTCTAAAGTGTTTGCTCTTACTAAGCCTCACATTTTCATCATTTTTATATTCCTTTATAATATATTTGCTTCAGTGTTGCTTTTGGTACCTGGATATTTTGGTGAACTTAGGTATGACCCATCTTAACATGCAATGGATGGATTTCCACATAAGTGCTGTCACATCACTAAGAGTAAAGCATGACATTTTTTATTTTTTAGAAACCCTGATATTTCCAAATATAATAACACTCATCGAATTTCCTCAAATTGTTTATTTTTATTAGCATCCTGATCTGCAAAAACTGGAAAGTGTAAAAGACAAAACATATTACAGAAAATTTGTTTTTGAAAATTTAAGTGTGGAAGAAACATGAGGAGCTGGCAAAACGTGATAAAGCAGTTCTACACTTGGTATTTTCATTCAGCAATTTTAAGTGTGTGTGCATTTTTTTAAGTTTTATATTTTACTTATGAACTAGTCGTGGGAACATAAAAGTCTCAAAAATTCCTAAAATGTTACCCAAAAGCTTTTTATATTTTTTGGAGATGAATTGACTCAACATTTTGCAAAGTGTGGTGTGTGTACCTCTACTGATTCTCAACTTGATTTTTAAGGGAAAAACATTAACTTCAGTGGCTGATGCTCAGTAGTGTCAGTCTTTAGCAGATACCCTGCTTTGCCTGGTGTAGGCGTGTGCTTTCTCTGCTACCCATCACGGTGCCCCAGCATGCCCTGCTGGGACTCCTTCCCAGCCCCTCCCATCTCTAGGTTCTCACCTTGGCAGCCCCTCCCACCTTTCCCTTTGTCCTCTCAGGGTCCCCTCAACCCCACCCCACACTCCCTTTTCCCTTTTACTTTTAGGTTGTTATTAAGATAAAAAGGTTTCATGTATGTACAGCACTTAAAATAGTGCCTGGCACATGGTAGGCACAGTGTGGGTGCTTGATAAATAAATACATAAACTAACTGAGCACAGAGAATTCCCTGGCGGTCCAGTGGTTAGGACTGGACTAACGAGTCCTAGGACTCCGAGCTTCCATTGCAGGGGCCCGGGTTTGATACCTGGTTGGGGAGCTAAGGTCCTACAAGCTGCGAGGACTTAAAAAAAAAAAAAGCACAGATTTCTCCCTCTGACACCGTGGTCTTTCATATGTTTTATGTCTGACTTCTTTTCCTTTATATGCCTGTTTCCTTTTTTTTTTTTTAAATTGAAGTATAGTTGATTTACAATGTTATGTTAGTTTTCTGGTATACAGCAAAGTGATTCAGTTATATATGTATTGTTTTTCAGGTTCTTTTCCACTATAGGCTATTACAAGGTATTGAATATAGTTCCCCATTTCCTTTTTTTTAAAATAAATTTATTTTATTTACTTATTTTTGGCTGTGTTGGGTCTTCGTTGCTGTGTGCGGGTTTTCTCTAGTTGCGGCAAGCGGGGGCTACTCTTCGCTGCAGTGCGCGGGCTTCTCATTGTGCTGGCTTCTCTTGTGGAGCACAGGCTCTAGGCATGCGGGCTCAGTAGTTGTGTCTTGCAGGCTCTAGAGCACAGGCTCAGTAGTTGTGGCGCATGGGCTTAGCTGCTCCGCGGCATGTGGGATCTTCCCAGACCAGGGCTCGAACCCGTGTCCCCTGCATTGGCAGGCGTATTCTCAACCACTGTGCCACCAGGGAAGCCCCTCCATTTCCTTTTAAAATAAATTTATCAAGTTAAAAAATAGTCAACTTAATAAAAATAATAAATAACGTGTCATTGGGTAGAGCGAAATCATGACGGTGGTATGCAAATGACTAAAGTTGGCATATAGTGCAGTTACTGAGAGTGATGACCTGAGGCTCCTGGATTAGATCTGTGTTTAACCAGCTGTGTACATTTGAGAAAGGAATTCAGTGTGTTTGGGCTTTGGTTTCCTCATCCGAATGATACAGGGTTGGGCTGGATGATCATCTCTGCATCCTCTAAACCAGTGGTTCTCAACTGGGGGTGATTTTGCCCCCTGGGGACATTGGGCAGTATCTGGAGACATTTTTGGTTTTCACAACGGGGGATGGGGGTCGCTCTCTAGTGGATAGAGGCCAGAGATGCTGCTAAACACTCTGCAATGCATAAGACAGCAGCACCCACCCCCAACAACAAGAATTATCTGTCCCTAAATGCCAGTAGCACCGAGGTTGAGAAATCCGGATCTAAAACAACAGGCTTCTACAATCTGACCATGGGATTTGTTGCCTGAGAAATATATAAATGGGTTATACACAAGAGAGGCTGTGATGTGAGCCCAAGGGTGCCTTTGGTTGCTCTTAAGAATTCGCATCTGGAAACCAGCTCATAATAGAGCCATACCACTTAGGCAAACAAACAAATAAACAACAACAACAACAAAACCCTTCTGTTTTGGGCTGAATCGCTCCCAACATTGACTAAATTGCTCCCTGAATTCACTCTCTCTTCTAGTGATTTGGCAGTCTCCACTGCTCAAACTCATCAGAAAACAACTGCTTTATGCTCAAGAGTTGGGTATTTTCGGGTCTTCCAATGCCCAAATATAGAAAGATTTGTGATTTAATTTTCTGTGCTCACATTTTCCTACTTCTTTTCAATGATCTTGGCCCTAAACACACTACTGATGTGTTTTGTACATAGATCATTCATCTGAAGCTATTTTTAGACACTTCCTAGTTTTTTGGGGTTTTTTTGCGGTACACGGGCTTCTCACTGTTGTGGCCTCTCACGTTGCGGCGCATAGGCTCCGGACGCGCAGGCTCAGCAGCCATGGCTCACGGGCCCAGCCGCTCCGCGGCATGTGGGATCTTCCCAGACCGGGGCACGAACCCGTGTGCCCTGCAACGGCAGGCGGACTCTCAACAACTGCGCCACCAGGGAAGCCCCTAGACACTTCCTAGTTTTATTTCATTTCAAGAATTTGCCAAATATTTGTTATGTCTTATTCTTTCTGCATCACATTCTGATTTAATCTGTTGGCTGGCAAGTTAATTATACCTATTGATACTGCTCATAATAACACTGTTTCTTAAGTGAATTCCCCTCCCCCCATTTTCTCTTTATTTTTCTTTGTCATTTTCAGAGTAAACTGATTGTAGAAGTAGTATATCATCCAGTTGCCAGGACAACTGAAAACTTTTGCTGGTGGATAGGCAAAATGCCTTTAATCTATTTTTCATAGTTTGTGTTATCACTGCTACTACTACCCTTCTTGCTCTTAGTAAAAAGCCTAGATGGGCTTCTTGGTGCCTTTCTGTGATAAAAGGGAACATCATTATCTGAAGAGTCAAGGTTTAATTGCCTGTTCTGCAGAATGTAGTTTTGTGTGTGTCTGAGGTGTATATGTAGGCAAGTTAAGTGTTCTGGGAAGACAGGTGGAATAATGCACCAGTTAATATTGGTAATTTAATTTATACTTGACAGTCACTGGGAGAAATAAGCTTTTATTGGGGATTAATTTTTTACGGTGAATTTTGAAATTCCCAAGTCATGAAGAAGTCCACTGGATTATATAGTTATCAAGGTAGTTGGCCAGTAAGTATTTATTAAGTAACCATCAGAAGTTGGTATGGGTTTGGTATTAACATTATAAAAGCCCTTTAGGATTTATGAAAATACAAATCCCTATCCTTGAGAATGATTCCATCATTGCTTGTGTAAGAGAGTGTGGTCAAACTGGGCAATCACCAGTCTCCTATGGCTTCTCTATAGCTCACACCAGAGGAAATATAATATAGTGGTTAAGAACATGGTTGCTAGGGTAAGACCCAGTTTCCAACTGAGGCTACCCCAGTTACTAGCTGAATAACCCTGGGTAAGTTAGTTAACCTCTCTGACCACCAGGCATTGTGTAAGTAAACAATTTTGTTCACTAATGTCTTCTCAAGGCCTAGCACAGTGCTTAGGATAGAGTAGGAACTTGATACATTTTTATAATGAATGATGTATGTAAAGCACTTAGCACATTGCCTAGCACAGAGTCAGTGCTCACACAATAAGACGTTAAAAAAAGCCACCTTGGGAATTCCCTGGCGGTCCAGTGGTTAGAACTCCACACTTTCACAGCCAAGGGCACGGGTTTGATCCCTGGCTGGGGAACTAAGATCCCACAAACCGCTCAGTGTGGCCAAAAAAAGCCACCTTGATCTCAGAATGCCAGATGTGTTACATATTAACTTGGCCTGTATGGTTGATATTAACCTCTTCATTTATCCAGAACATTTATTGCATAGAAGCTGTTATGTAGGAGAAACAAGGATTTATATGTTATGATACTTGCCCTCAAAAAGTTTACAGTTTAATAATGGATAGAAAACGTGACTAGAAATAACTATAATAATAACCAGTATTGAATTATATTAAACAGTATATTAAATACCTTATAAATGATGCTTTGCATTTTTTGGAATTCAGAGAAGGGAGATATTATTAGATACAGTAGCATAAAACTAAAAGTCTGTGTGCTTTCTATTATCACTATGAGCTGGCAATTCTAAACAATGTCAGTGGCAACACATTCTTACCTCCCCCCTTGGCATGCCACTGACAATATTTGACAAAATTGATCAAGGAACACTTCATGACTGTGGCCCTTAAAGGACATAGGGAATTATATGGGCAAAGATGGAAGGCAAGGCAAGTAGAGAGAACAGCTTCTCCAAAGACCCCGGGGCAGGAAGTTGTGTTTGGACAACAGCCAAGGAAGAAGAATAAAGTTGTAAAGGTAAAGATAGGTTGGCATTGGCTCCCAGAAGAAGGAAAGATGCCATTTATTGAGTGCCAACTACGGGTAGCCAAAGGATTGGCTTACATTGTCTAGCTTAAAACTTACAATAATCTTTCCACTTGGGTATTATTACCCCCATTTTATAGATGTGGAAACAGGTTCTGAGAGGGTCAGGGTCTTGCCCAAAATCCTGCAACTAGTGAAGGGCAGAGTTGGTATTAGAACAGAGATCAGATTGCTTATAAAACCTGTGGTCTTTCCACCTATGTAGCTTTGAATGCTGAGCTGAAGACAATGGGGGGCCATTGGAGATTTTAAAATCGTGAAGTGATCTGAATAAAGCTGTAGTTCAGGGAGGAGAATCATCTGGCACTGGTGTTAAGGATGAGCTCATGGTGGGAGTTGGGAATCAGGGAGGCCAGTTATGACGCTGCTGGAAGAGTCTAGATGAAAGGGATGATGGAAATGGGGAAAAGATGTCAGAGAGGCTGAAAAGAAAGAATTGCTAGGATTTGGAGACTGACTGGAGATTAGGGAGTGGAAATGAGGAAAAAGAAGGATGCAGAGATGCCTCTGAGGTCCTAACCTGGGAAACAGAATGATGGTGCTATTGCCAGAAACAAGAAAGCCAGAAAAAAGAGGGAGAATCACACAATCATGCCCTTTGATCTGGCTATGGCCGAGGACATTTGGCCTGTCCAGGGAAATAAGCATATAATCAGTATAAACATAGCAATTCTAAGAGTGAGTTGTTGATGAGATGTTGGTCAGGAATTATATCAATGGGCTTGAAAATGAAAAGAGTTTCCTCATCTGGAAGAAACCTCCTTAAAGGAAGCTACACTGGATGGAAGAGAAGGGCTAGAATACTTGACAGGAGGAGAAAGGTTATTCTCTGTAGTTGGAAAAGCATTAGTCAAGGCCTGGTGATAGGAAACAGCTCACAATGGCTCCATGCCTGCGGGAATGGAAGCGCCTCTCTTTTACTGGGCCAGGGTGACTACAGGTGGAGTGACCGTTTCCCCCGTCTTCCTCAGTTCCCATCTGTAAGCAAAGAGCATTGGACTTCTCTTCCTGACAGCTCACTCCACCCATCCACCCCCAATCTAATAAAGGAAAAGATTAGGGAGAGAAGCAGGCCTCCCTGATGGGTTTGGAAAATAACTGCATAGAAAAAAGCTGGATGCATGTTCTATTATACATTTGCATTTACAAAAATCAAGAATTTGCAAAGGCTTATATTCAAGAAGGCAAATGAAATCACCCAATTAAAAGAAAAGAAGATGGCAAGGACTCAAAAACTGGTTACAGAATGTAATTTAATTGAAGAAAAACCAAGTATGGCAAAGGTATAATCTGCATTTCCCCTGGGTCTCAATTGAGTGATTCAGCTTTTTTTAGTAAGTGGGTCAGAAAACTGTTAATCCTATAATGATTTTGTTCATCTGCATTCAGCTGGTACATTTGTTTCTTGCAGATTTTAAAAAGCAAGTATGTTAAGACTGTCAAAGTTGTTGTTAACCCAATATCACATTGCTTTATCACCCATGAATAATGTATTTATTTTCTTGATTGAAGTCTGTCCTTTTAATTGACAAGTAGTGACAATATTGTTTGCGGTTTTACTTTGAAATTTTGTGTTTTGTGTTGCATAGCTCTATGGTATAGCTGATACAGTGATACCATATAATAGGGAGTCTCAAACAGAAATTTAACAGGACAAGCCATTGCACTACATGAGGACAAATATAGGAGCTCATATATTGGTTTTGTGGAGGCAAAGCTCAGGTTTAAAAACATAAGCCATGAGTCACCATGGAAGAGCTATTTTTTTTCAGTCAGTCCCTGGACGTAGTAATCTTAATTAACATGAGTCCTATTCTAAAATGTGGACCTGCTCTTGATGTGCTGGCAAATCAAAGATTTCAAAGCCTTTTAGACAATAGACCAGGGCCAGGTCATAGATGTCTCTGAAGCTCAGTTTTCTTGTCTGAAAATGGAGTTTAAAAATAGTGCTTACCTTAGGGCTTCCATGGTGGCACAGTGGTTAAGAATCTACCTGCCAATGCAGGGGACACAGGTTCGAGCCCTGGTCCAGGAAGATCCCACACGCCACAACTACTGAGCCTGCACTCTAGAGCCCGCGAGCCACAACTAGAGAAAGCCTGCGTGCAGCAACGAAGATCCAACGCAGACAAAAATAAATTAAATAAATAAATTTTTTAAAAAAACCTCATATTAAAAAAAAAAGTGCTTACCCAGGGGCTTCCCTGGTGGCGCAGTGGTTGAGAGTCCGCCTGCCGATGCAGGGGACACGGGTTCGTGCCCCGGTCTGGGAAGATCCCACATGCCGCGGAGCGGCTGGGCCCGTGAGTCATGGCCGCTGAGCCTGCGCGTCCGGAGCCTGCGCGTCCGGAGCCTGTGCTCCGCAACGGGAGAAGCCACAGCAGTGAGAGGCCCGCGTACCGCAAAAAAAAAAAAAAAAATTTTTTAATTAAAAATAAAAAAGATAACCAACAAGGACCTACCGTATAGCACAGGGAATTCTGCTCAATGTTATGCAGCAGCCTGGATGGGAGGGGCGTCTGGGGGAGAATGGATGCATGTATACGTATGGCTGAGTCACTTTGCTGTGCACCTGAAACTATCACATTGTTAACAGGCTATACTCCACTATAAAATAAAAAGTTAAAAAAAATAGTGCTTACCTTATGGAGTTGTTGTAATGATTAAATAAATAAATACATGTAAAGCGTTGAGAACAGTGCCCCGCACATAATAAACACTATATAAATGTTGATCTTGTTATTGATGGGAAATTCTCCAAGGCATTATTACTGTATGAACTTTGCTGGTAGGCAAAGTCTGACCTCACGGAACACATTTGCTTCTTTTCTGTTGGAATCTGCATAACTCTTATTCTCAAAGCACAAGCAAAGTTGCGAGGGATTTACCTTGCTTGTCTATTCTTACCTCTTCATTTAGTGCCCCTCCCTCTGCTTCCAGGCACCCCACACCCTCAGGATTTTGTGCTCTGGCAAGACAAAGCCAGCACCCCACAGGCAGTAAGTACCCCAAGCTCCGGCCTTCACATAACCCAGCTTGCAAGTTCCTAAGAACTGGCCACTGTAGCCAGTATGAGAAATTGACTGATGCCAATGAAGTCATGACTGATAATGACAATGGATTACACACAGGTATGTTTTAACCTTCCTGGCAATTTATTGCCAACATCCAAAGGAATGCTCTCAAATTGTAGAATTTATTGACTGAGACTGGCCAATAGGGAAAAAACCCTATTTTTTTGGTGCCACCTCTCAAGTCTATAGTTTTCTCTACTGTCCCTTGGAAGAATTCTGGGCCATTACAGAGAGAGAACTTTTGCTCTTGTTGTGAATTCAAGGGGTTTTATGAGATTTGCAGGACTTTGGGTGAGACTAGAGAAATTCTTGGGCTAAATTAGGGGTTTCCAGGTGTGGGCAAGCTGCTGAATAGTAAGTATAAGGTAGTTCCGGGGCAGGTGCAAAAGAGTAACAATGAAATGGAGCTGGTCTGAGCCTAGGACAGACATTGTTTCTTTTGGAGCAAACTAGGCTTGGTCCAGGGGACCTAAAGCAAAGAGATGGACTGGCCACCATTCACTTTGCTGCTTTCTAATTGTGAGTCAGTATATGTTGCCAAAACTAGCAGATGGTTCAGAGAATCACAAAATATGGTTAAACAATTGGTAAATAGAACTTACAAAGAAAATGTGAATGAAGAGAATTATTTAACCAGAGACAGGTAATAACATACCCTGTGTTATTTTACTGAAGGTTGGTTGTATCAGTTCTCCTGGAAAACAGAACCAATAGGAGATATCTATCTATCTACCTACCTATCTATCTTTGTCTATATCTATCTATATCTATCTATCTATCTATCTATCTATATATATATATATATGTAGAGAGAGAGAGAGAGAGATTTATGATAGAAATTAGCTCACATGATTATGGAGGCTGAGAAGTCCCACCATCTGCCCATATGTCTTCTGGAGAAGCAGGAAAGCTGGTGGTGCGATTGAGTCCAAGGCCCAAAGCTCAAGAACTGGGGGGCTGCTATTGTAAGTCTAATTCCTAGTTCAAAGGCCTGAGAACTGGAAGAGAAAACTGTCCAACAGCAGAAGATGAAAGTCCCAGCTCAAGCAAAAAAAAAAAGCATATAGAGCTTTGCTCTGTTTTTTTGTTTTGTTCAGGCCCTCAACGGATTGGAGAGGGTGAACTTCTTTGTCAGTCTACCGATTCAAATGCTAATCTCTTCCAGAAGCAGACGCACCCAGAAATAATGTTTCACCAGCTATCTGGGCATCTCAGCCCAGTCAAGTTGACTCCTAAAATTAACCATCACAGTGGTGATCAATTGTTCGCTAATTGCACTGAGGGTTTTAATTAAACATCAAAGAAAACTTTCAGAAAATGCTGGTTGCCTGACTCTGGGATCATTTACTGAGTTTACAGACTCGCTGGACACCTTTAAAAAACTGGGGAGGTGGGCTAGGATGGCTTGGATGTGGCCATGGTAAACATCTAAATATGAATGAATGATACACAAATGCCTTATCTCTATTATAATTAACCATGAAAACAGAAGTTAGTGTGTATTGACCTAAGCTCACCCACTATATTGGTCACATATGTCAGCATGTAGTGACAACATTTCCAGAAAGTTCTTGACCTTAATTTAACACTTAGGTCATTATGGTAACTAGCCTTTGCAATGTCTGCAAACAGATCAGGATGGTTCGTGTCAGCTGTGGAAAGTTTTGACAATGAAAAGTGAAGGATACAATTTTTATCAAAGACAGCTGCGACTTCCATGATAAAAATTTCTTTTCATACAAATCGACTTTGACTTTAAAGCTAAGATTAAATCTTCAGGACATAAGTTGGGTTATGGAAGCTCATTAGATTCTTGTGTAACAGATATTGTGAATTAGGTATTACCACAAACTGTTACTCTTAAGAAATGAATTCATGACCATTTCCTGGGTATGGGAAAGCTTTCTATGTCAAAGCCACCTAGAGAAGAGTGAAAAGTCCATTGTTCACACAGGTTTGGGCCACTTACCTCATTTACCTTCCATTCGTTTTTCCCTTGAAGTTTTGAGTAAGTGGGACTCCCTTTTGGGAGGGTGCAAATATAGGAGAGAGAGGAAGAGGCCAGAGGAGAAGGAGTGGAAGAATTAAGCGAGGAAATTGTTTGATCAGAGTGTCAGATCAGAGCCAGCTGTCTCAGTCAGCTAGCAAGGGAAAGGGGGTTTTAGATTTGTCCATGTTTTGGCCAGTTAAAGGGGGAACTATGGAGAAAGTCAGAGATGTGCTGGGGATTTTTGTTTTGTTTTGTTTTTTGCCAATTTCTTTTTCTCCTTGAAATGAACACCAGGGAAGTCATTTAAGGTATAGAATCATTGTACAAAACTGAGAAAATATACAGTATCACATGCAATTGCTCTCATAAAAATGGGAATGTCCCAAGAGGATAAATTTACCAACTTTAGTTATGCTGCAGCTCACTAAAAATTGAACCCTAACAACGTAACTTTTAGGGTTTAGTCTTTTCAGAACACATTCTTGAGGGTGTGAAGCATAGTCATCTGGTATTATTTCAAATGATGATTAAAAGTGAGTCTTTTGTGGTAAGGAGTTCTGTTATTTTTATTTACTTACTTACTTATTTATCTATTTATTTATTTATTTTAAGCCTCCTTGCCAACCACTGTGGTATAGTTCTGCTTATTTTAGGAAGCATGCATACAATTTGCCATTATTGTATTCAGTATCAATTATCCACTTGCTCTGTGTGGGTGAGTTGCAGAGTTGAGAATTTCCTTAAGAAAATGAGTTCTGATTTTTAAGTTTACTTTGATCACTTTCTTATTTCAGCTGGCTACCTGGGGTGAAGAAAAGCTCCAAAGACATCTGATGCTGCTTTTAACTTTTGGCTTGAGTCATACAGATTGGATTTAACTTTAATGAAAACAGAGGAAATAAACTCTGAATGTATGTGTTTGTCCAAATAAATAGGTCTTGGACAAGAAGCCTGAGTTGTTTTTAAAAATTCATAAAGAATGCACTTTTCACTTTTGCTGTTTGAAATCTCAGGTATTGCTTAGCCTAAAACAATCAGGCCAACAAAATGATGTACTATTAGATTCTTGGCAAAAATTTTTTTAACTCTACTCAACCTCCCAGGGTCTACCTCTCCCTTGTCAGCCCCTGCTTTCCCCTCATCAACACAAAGACACCCTCATCAGCTTCAGTATGGTAATGAGCTGGGCCCCTGCCTGCCTTATTTTCTTTCATCACAGAGACTGTTTCTCAAAGTCCTGTTTGTGATTAACTAACCTTGGTGGTTACGATAACAAAAGGTGAAACAGTTCAAGCAGCATGTGGGAAATTTCCTTTACAGATGGTTTCTTTCCCTTTGGTGGAAAAAACAGAAACTATTGGATGGCATATATTGGCTCATAATTAATCATAAGCCAGGTTTGATATCCATCAAGCTGACTCTCCCAGAGTGTTCTGATTTATAGGATTGCCTCCTTAACAAGAAGGTAGGTGGTTCATCCTCGCCTCTGTCTGGGTCTACAAGGAGTTAAGCCAATGAAAGATTAAAAACGTCTCAGACAAAAACATCTTAGATCTGGCTTTTTATCCAGAAGAATTTAAAGCAGGGTCTTGAAGAGATATCTGTATATCCTGTCCACAGCAGCATTATTCACAATAGCCAAAAGGTGGAAGCAACCCAAGTATCTACTGACGGATGAATGGATAAACCAAAGGTGGTAGAAACACCCAATGGAGTATTATTCCTTACCAAGGAAGGAAATTTTGATATGTGCTTCAACATGGTTGAATCTTGAGGACATTATGCTAAGTGAAATAGGACAGTCTCAAAAAGACACTTATATAAGGTACCTAAAATGGTCACATTTCTAGAGACAGAAAGCCAGATGGTGGTTGCCAGGGTCTGGGGAGAAGGAAGAATGAGGAGTTATTTAATGGCTGGCTATTGAGCTTGCCTTGCAAGATGAAAACGTTCCAGGGGTTGGTTGCACAATGCCGTGAATGTACTTAACAATACTGAACGGTGCACTTAAAAATGGTTAAGATGGTAAATTTTCTGTTACGTGTATTTTACTACAATAACAATACCTGGAAAGAGGAGTCAGTGAGAAACACTGACTGGTGCCAAGTTTGAGACCGCGACAGGGAGAGGCAAGTGTTGGGTCCTGGACACAGATGGGGCTGTTGTGGTTGGCACCAGCCGTCCCCCTTCGGGACTGAAGGGCACTTGTCACAGCTGACACACCCCCGTTACCAGCCCTCAGCTGTCAGCCTTGTGTGAGAATCATCCTCGGCAGAAGAAAGCCATCCTACCCAGTGTCACAGCCACTTCCCCAGGGCAGCTCGCATCCAATGAGAAGTCAAGGCAGGGGCAGAAAAGGCCCAGTCCTCTTGGCCCCAGATGGGGACAGCTCTGAAGGGTAAGCCCAGCTTCAGAGCTCCCTGAGGGGTCAGCTGGAATCTCGCTGTGACTATGTCACAACTTCTCTCTCTGTCCCATCTTGCTTCCTTCACTTGCCCCACAGGTGTCGTGCTGAGAGCCTTCTCTAATAAACTTCCTGCCTGCTAAGCTCAGCGATAAGGGTCTGAGTCACATCACCAGCTAAGACACCAAAGCCAGCAGTGGTGGTAGCTGAGATGGAGGTGAATCCAGACCGGGTAGTGGAAGAGGAAGAGAATGGGGACCAACTGCAGCAGCAGGGGCCACGGCTCAGCTCACTAATTCCCGCTTCCAAGTTCTCCCTCAAGAAGAGAGACCCATGGGGCCATGGAGGAGCCAGTCCATGGAGGAGAGTACATGGAGGCGGGGTCCAAGCAGAGCAAGAGGTGGACTGTGGTAGACACAGAGATGTCCCATTCAGATCCCTCTTCAAGGAAGGGCTTGCTGCCCAGCTGTGAGGAATGCGGTCAGCAGATGGCCTCCAGCTGTCAGCTTCTTCAGGGTCAGCCTCACCTGAGATCATGCCCTTCCCAGGGCAGCCTGCATCAGGGCTAAAAGGATGAGGACATAGAAAGGAATGGCTGTTTTGTCCTATGAGTTTCCTGCTGGGTTGACCCAATGTTTGTGTCCCCGTAAAACCTGTCTGTTGAAACCTAATCCCCAAGGTGATAGTATTTGGAGGTAGGACGTTTGGGGGATGATTAGTGCCCTTAACAAAAGAGACCCCAGAGAACTCCCGTTCTGCCACGTGAGGTTATAGCAAGAAAACAGCTGTGTGACCTAGGGCTCTCATCAGACACAGAATCTGCCAGCACCTTGATCTTGGACTTTCTAGCCTCCAGAATGGTGAGAAAAATGCCTGCTGTTTATAAGCCACCCAGTCTATGGTATTGTGTTTTAGCAGCTCAAGCGGCCTAAGCCATGGGTTGACCAAGGCTCTGTCAAGCTTGCATTTGCTCTTTGCCTTCTGCCTCTTCCCAACCTTTAAATATCCTGCACCCCTCAAAAACTCTACCTTGGTGTTTGCTTCCATATAATCCAACACAACATAAGCACCGATACTTTTAGCAGGTATTTTTAACCTATTTCATTGTCTACCACATTGTAGGTCCTCACTAAATGTTTGTTGAATAAATAAACAATATTAACTACTATGTAAAAAGCATTATTATGCTGGTTATACAAAAAAGAATAAGAAATTCTGTCTTCATTGGGGCTTGTTGTTCAATGCCCTCCTAGCTTGCACAATGGGCCCATGAACAAAGTGACTGGGGTGGCAGAGGTGGAGACGGTGCCTTTCTCACAATTATACCCAATGATCCACTTGCTGATTCTGTGCTTCTCGTCCCTGTAAACTTGGGCTCTCTAGGGTAAGCGTTTCTAATTTTTGGAGGAGCATTTAGGCTGGGGGACACAGGGAGGGTTCCACTGAATTGCACATTGTGACAACACTTAGTCACTTTGGGCTCCTCATGTCACTGAACCAACAGACAGAGAAGGGAGTTACTGCACTACCTGGGTTAATCGGTTCTGATTGCCGGGGGAATTACTAGGGCTGCTGCTATAGTTGGCCCTTGAACAACATGAGTTTGAACTGCAAGGATCCACTCATACTCGGATATTTTTCAATAGTAAATACTACAGTACTACATGATCTGGTCTATGGTTGGTTGAATCCATGGTTGCTGAGGAACCATGGATGCAGACAGCCAACTATAAATTGTACGTGGATTCACCCCCTCGTAGTTCAAGGTTCAACTGTATTTAACAGGGGCAGGATAGAGAATGTCTGGAACCCAGAGGGTTCACTAGTGTTATCACTTGATACTTCTATGCTTGGGATGACTGTTAGTGGGCAGTTACAATAACTGCGACCCGACAAGGGCACCTAATCATTCGCACCCCTTGGGGATGAACGTCTGGGTATTCCATCAGGCAAGTCACCTTGACCAACAAAAATACTAGCTGAAGATGAGGGAAATCCCGGTGGGTAGTGGAGGAGGGAGATGATAAATGAATTATGGCCCTAGGACTTGCTATAGCAGTAGAGACTGTATATTAGTTTCCTATTGCTGCTGTAACAAATTACCACAAACTTTGTGGCTTGGAAAAACATAAATTTATTTTCTTACAGTTGTTTAAGTCAGAAGTCTAAGATGGGTCTCACTGAGCTAAAATCAAGTGTCATCAGGGCTGTCTTCCTTTCTGAGGCTCTAGGAGAAAATCTGTTTCCTTGCCTTTTCCAACTTTGAGAGGCTGCCCACACTCCTTGGCTAGTGGCCCCCTTTCTCCACTGCAAAGCCAGTAACGTAGCATTACTCAGATCCTTCTTATGTTGTCCTGTTTCTCTTTAACCACAGCTGGGAACAATTCTCTTATTTTAAGGATTCATGTGATTAGATTGGGCCCACCTCGATAATCCAGGCTACAGTCCCCTTCACCCAAGTCCTTAACTTTATCGTATATGCATTTTGCCATGCAAGATAACATATTGACAGGTTCCAGGGATTAGGATATGGATATCTTTTGGGGATGGGGCATTATTCTTTCTACCACAGACTGCAACTTGTGTCACTAATCCTCTTGTCTCAGCCTTCCTGGAGTTTGTGACTGCCACCTTCCTGAGACAAACTCTGTAACTGATTGAACTCGTTTCTCTCCTCTTTGGGAAAGAGTAAGGGCAATGTGGTTCTTACAGACACAATGGTGGCCCAATATTATCCTATGGAAGGGCATGAATGGACCTGAGTCATGCAGGGGAATTGCACTTTATAAACCTTTCCAGGTTTCTCGACTACCATCTTCTTTCTTCTTTCCTGATCAGCTTCCTACCCACACTGAGTTATCCTTCTACTTCTGGGCTTGATGCAATGCCATGCATGGGAATTTTCCAGCCTGGGTGGCTGCAAGGTGCCAGGTTACACAACCAGGAAATGTAGGGAAGTTAGTTTCCCAAGCAATGAGTCTTGACCACTGGGAAGTGGGAAATGGGAGAGAGCTGAGCAGATACATTCTCTCTCCTTCCTCCCCTTCACAGATCCGCTCTTAGCTGTGGTTTCTTCTGTGGCCCCTCTGGAAAAATCTGTCTGCCAAGCAAACAAGCTTCAGCTTCCTGCTGTGAACGATTGGGATCAGTGGCCAGCATGGAAATGCATCACGTTGCTTTGCATCTTTTCTCACCTCTTTTCTCTTTTTTTCCCACATCCTCACTTCCATAGGATTTTACCTCCTAAATAAAGTGTCAGCACATTAATCTTTGTCTCAGTCTCTGTTTTCTAGATGAACCAGGCTAAGTAAGTAGAACCAAGGAAAGGAAACTTTGTTTACGATTGGGGAAGGTCCATAGTGTCAGGCCTCTGGGTGCTTATCAAGAAGGTTGTAAGATTGTAGAAAAAACTAAAAAGGAAGGCCCTAAAGGCGTGTTTCCCTGACTTAACACTTCTGTTGAGGCAAGCCTCTACAATTGGAGATAAAAAAGGGAATGTGGCCTATTCAAATGTCACAGTGACACAGAGAATGTCAAGACAGAAGGAATTCAGAACTTAAGGGGAGAAATTCCATAAAGCCTTCTTTCCTATAAGATACAGTCTAGTTTTTCATCCATCCACCCATCCATCCATCCATCCATCCATCCATCCTCTACTGAGCACCTCCTTTGCGTCAGGTACCACACTAGGTGCTAGGAAATAGCAGTGGAGGGAGATAATGATGCTGGTCCTCATGGAGCCCACATTTTGCAGGGAAGACAGAAAGGACACGTATAAATGAAAAGTGCAGGATTAAAGGGGAGAATTTTTTAGGAGCTTTTGGTGTCAAGAACCAAATGGTCTCCTATTACTACAAGCATATGAATGGAAATGAGCAAGGCAGAAATCTCAAAAGGCTGCCAGGTCTCATGGGAATCCAGATAAAAGCATACAATTCAGCTTCCCTGCATGTGTGGAAACTGGATCTTGTTGGGTTTCTGAATGACTAGATTGTAGGCAGGAACTGTAAGGCCCTTCAGATCCAGTGCAGTGATCCCAGCTCTATTATTTCCATGAATAGGCTACTATAACAAACAGACCCCAAAATACAGGGATTAATCAAGTTAGACATTTCCTCCTTTCTCACATTCTTGCCCATAGGTAGGAGTTGGTCCAAGGCGATGAGGCAGTTCTGCTCCTGGAAGCTGAATGGGGACCCAGGTTCCTTCTGTGTTGTTGCTCTGCCATACCGGGGTGGGTACTGTCTGTATCTACACAGTCCAAGCTGGCTCTCCAGGACTGCATCATCATTTGATCCTGTGAGAAGGGGGGAAATGGAGGAGTTGAGTGGGCAAGTTGCTGAAGTGACACACTTCACTTCCACTTGTTCTACTGACAAGAACTAGTCACATGACCACTCCTACTGCCAGGGAGGCATGGAAACAGTCTCTAGCTGGGCTGAAACTCCTATTACTAAAAGGAAGAAAGGGAGAATAGGTACTGGATAAGATGGCCAGAATTAGCACATAATAATCCCAGTTAACATTGAATTTCAGATAAACAACAATTTTTAGTATAAGTATGTCCCATTTAGACATATTCATTGTTTATCTGAAAATTATTTGTCAGGTATCCTCAATTCAAAGCTAACCGTGTGTCCTATATTTTCTGTGTCAACACTAATAATGGGGCACAAAGAGCATTGTCACTTTTGTCACTGATATTGTCTTTTTGCATGGGTTACAAGTGAGCCATTAAGGCACCCAGGTTCAAGGGGAGGGATCAGAACACCTCTTGATGAGGAGGGAGTGACAAGGTCACACTGCAGAAGAGTGTGTGGGATGGAAGTCACGATTGTGGCCATCTTCGGAAAACACAGTTCGCCTTACATGTTTTATCTCATTTGAGCAAATCAAATGTCACCCCTCTTAAACACTAGTTTCATCTTTCTCTTGCACCAAGTCTGTTTAAGGGCACCTGACCCACCCTGGGCTCTCTCCCAGGAATCTGAAATTGGAAATAGAAAGGAAGGAAATGGGAGGAGACCTGGAACAAAGTGTGTGCTCTTTAATGGCAGTGCTCTGGAGAAAAAGTTCATTAGTTGCTATTGAATTCTCAAAACTCACCCTTGGTTTCTTCCTTTTCTAAATTTTAATTGTTCAACTCTTCCTTTGATGCCACAAAATACCTCTAGCATCCTTTCATTAACTTCTTCTTCTCTCATTCGGTTTTTTTTTTTTTTTTTTTTTGTTTACACTAACTATAGGACACTTCTGTTAATTGCAATCAAAATTTTGCAAGCAAGACATTGCACACAGCCAAATTTAACCTTGAAAGAGGTATAAAAGACGGACACTCTTTGGGGAATATTTGTCATTTCTCCTGACGCATCTATAAAAGGCATCACTTTTGTCAGCAACAGGACTGAATATGCCACCACGGTTTATATTTTACCGTTGTTGTCATTGCTGTTTAAAGAAACTATCCACCGTCTGTGTTATCAATAAATAAGAGGTATAGATTTATGGTGACAGCTATCACTCCAGTATTAGAAAGGTAGAATTTGAATACATTTCCACTATTAGACTGGCCAAGAAAAAACTGACCAGTGGAAACTTTATTTACTTTTCTCTCCAATCTAATAAAGAGGGGCGAAAAAAAGGCAGTGGGGAGCAAGAAAAACAGAGAGAGGATAAACAGTCCAGGCAGGCTACAAACTGAAGAATCATATTGGGATATAGAAGCATCAAAAATGAGAAAATGCTAAGGAGATACTTCCAGGTAAAGGGTCCTGATATTCAGGCTTAGCTGGGAGGTTTAAAAGATAAACTAATAGGAGAAGTTTTGATAAGAAAGTCTTAGAGGAACACTTCTTGATACCTGAGAGGTATGATTCAGTGCAATGAGAAAAACAAGAGGGGTTGTTGAGCGTTATCTCTGGGGGAGTTGAAAGAAAAGAGCAAATTACTTGTACTCATTTGGGATGGGCCATGTGAGCTCATCAGATCCTTCAGAGCCCTATGAATCATCCTTGGGGTTTCTTAAGGTTTTACGCTCCTAATCATTTAAGCTGCTCTTTTCATGTGTGTCGTGACCAGCACAGTGCCTGCTCTCTGTGATCTTCCTTCTCTGCTCCCCTCCAGCTCCCTGCAGGGGATGGCTGTTGGAAACCATTATAATGACTTATAATGTTCTTGAAGCACAGACCACAAGTTTCTGGATGCCGGGCACCCTTCAGAAAAACTATTAAAGAATCACAACATGCTCAGAAGTGTGACGGACTTAACAATCTGTCACCCAAAACGTGCTGATCATGTGGAACAGTAGCAATCAGATTCATGGCTAACTCTTGTGAAATAGAAACGTGACACTTCAGTGGCTGCCAGGTGGTGCTTAAATAAACTGGGACACTTCACCTTGAAAGCTTTCAGTAAGTGCTGGGAAGCTGTGTCCTGTAAAAACAGAAATAAATGATTTTAAAAGCCCTGGCCTCGGCATAAGAGTAGCTTGGTCCCGTGCTGTACAATGTCAGTCTAGTGCTGTTGAGCACTTGGATTGAGGCTAGTGTGATGGAGGAACTGAAGTTATAATTTTAATTAAATTTTATTAGTTTCAATTTTTAAAATCAAGGTGAAATTCACATAACATAAAATTAAACACTTTAAAATGAACAATTCCATGGCATTTGGTACATTCACAGTGCTGTGCAACCACCAACTCTACTCAGTTCCAGAACATTTTTATCACCCCAGAAAAGACCCCATACCCATTAAGCAATTACTCCTCACTCCTCTTCCCCCAGCCCCTGGCAACCACCAACCTATGTTCTGTCTCTATGGATTTACCTATTGTGGACATTTCATATAAACAGAATCATAAAATATGTGACCTTCTGTGTCTGGCTTCTTTTACTTAGCATAATGCTATTAATTTCCATGTTAAATTTTAAAACTGATAAACTTGATTCCATTATTGGAAAAACTTTTAAGTATTTTTGGAATTCCTTGGGTATGTGAATCTACTTTTTTTTTTTAACATCTTTATTGGAGTATAATTGCTTTACAATGGTGTGTTAGTTTCTGCTTTATAACAAACTGAATCAGTTATATATATACATATGTTCCCATATCTCTTCCCTCTTGCCTCTCTCTCCCTCCCACCCTCCCTATCCCACCCCTCTAGGTGGTCACAAAGCACCAAGCTGATCTCCCTGTGCCATGCGGCTGCTTCCCACTAGCTATCTATTTTACGTTTGGTAGTGTATATATGTCCATGCCACTCTCTCACTTTGTCCCAGCTTACCCTTCCCCCTCCCCATATCCTCAAGTCCATTCTCTAGTAGGTCTGTGTCTTTATTCCCATCGTACCCCTAGGTTCTTCATGACTTTTTTTTTTGGCATTTTTCACAGAAGTAGAACAAAAAATTTCACAATTTGTATGGAAACACAAAAGACTCCGAATAGCCAAAGCAATCTTGAGAACGATAAACGGAGCTGGAGGAATCAGGCTCCCTGACTTCAGACTATACTACAAAGCTACAGTAATCAAGACAGTATGGTACTGGCACAAAAACAGAAATATAGATCAATGGAACAGGATAGAAAGCCCAGAGATAAACCCACGCGCATATGGTCACATTATCTTTGATAAAGGAGGCAAGAATATACAGTGGAGAAAAGACAGCCTCTTCAATAAGTGGTGCTGGGAAAACTGGACAGCTACATGTAAAAGTATGAGATTAGAACACTCCCTAACACCATACACAAAAATAAGCTCAAAATGGATTAAAGATCTAAATGTAAGGCCAGAAACTATCAAACTCTTAGAGGAAAACATAGGCAGAACACTCTATGACATAAATCACAGCAAGATCCTTTTTGACCCACCTCCTAGGGAAATGGAAATAAAAACAAAAATAAACAAATGGGACCTAATGAAACTTAAAAGCTTTTGCACAGCAAAGGAAACCATAAACAAGTCCAAAAGACAACCCTCAGAATGGGAGAAAATATTTGCAAATGAAGCAACTGACAAAGGATTAATCTCCAAAATTTACAAGCAGCTCATGCAGCTCAATAACAAAAAAACAAGCAACCCAATCCAAAAATGGGCAGAAGACCTAAATAGACATTTCTCCAAAGAAGATATACAGATTACCAACAAACACATGAAAGAATGCTCAACATCATTAATCATTAGAGAAATGCAAATCAAAACTAAATGAGATATCATCTCACACCGGTCAGAATGGCCATCATCAAAAAATCTAGAAACAATAAATGCTGGAGAGGGTGTGGAGAAAAGGGAACACTCTTGCACTGCTGGTGGGAATGTAAATTGATACAGCCACTATGGAAAACAGTATAGAGGTTCCTTAAAAAACTGCAAATAGCACTACCATACGACCCAGCAATCCCACATACCCTGAGAAAACCATAATTCAAAAAGAGTCATGTACCAATATGTTCATTGCAGCTCTATTTACAATAGCCAGGAGATGGAAGCAACCTAAGTGTTCATCATCGGATGAATGGATAAAGAAGATGTGGCACATATATACAATGGAATATTACACAGCCATAAAAAGAAATGAAATTGAGTTATTTGTAGTGAGGTGGATGGACCTAGAGTCTGTCATACAGAGTGAAGTAAGTCAGAAAGAGAAAAACAAATACCCTATGCTAACACATATATATGGAATCTAAGGAAAAAAAAAAAGGTCATGAATCTACTTTTTCAAGTCTAAATTTTTGAAATCTAAATACAAAGCAATAATTTCCAATCAAATTTATCATCTCGGGAGTTCCCTGGTAGTCCAGTGGTTAGGACTTGGCACTTTCACTGCCAGGACCCAAGTTCAATCCTTGGTTGGGGAACCAAGATGCTGCAAGCCGCACGGCACGGACAACAAATTTATCATCTCAATTGAGATACGCTGTAAGTATAAAATAAGAAAGAATGTAAAAGATCTAATTTATCTTTTTTAAAATTTATTTATTTATTGGCTGTGTTGGGTCTTTGTTGCTGCGCGTGGGCTTTCTCTAGTTTTGGTGAGCGGGGGCTACTCTTCATTGCAGTGTGCGGGCTTCTCATTGCGGTGTCTTGTCTTTATTGTGGAGCACGGGCTCTGGGTGCCCGGGCCTCAGTAGTTGTGGCATGCGGGCCCAGCAGCTATGGCTCGCGGGCTCCAGAGAGCAGGCTCAGCAGCTGTGGCACACAGGCCCAGTTGCTCTGCAGCATGTGGGATCCTCCCAGACCAGGTATTGAACCCGTGTCCCCTGCATTGGCAGGCGGATTCTTAACCACTGCACCACCAGGGAAGCCCTCTTTTTTAAAAATATTGATTACATGTTGAAATGATACTATTTTGGAAAACTAAGTTTAATGAAATGTATTACTAAAATTAATTTCAACAGTTTCTTTTTATTCTTTTCATTGTGGGTACTAGAAAATATAAAATTATGTGTGTGGGGAAAAAATTATGCATGTGACTCACATTATATTTCTATTGGACAGTGTTGGTCTAGTCAAAAGATCTAACTCGGGCTTCCCTGGTGGCGCAGTGGTTGAGAGTCCGCCTGCTGATGCAGGGGACACGGGTTCATGCCCCGGTCTGGGAAGACCCACATGCCGCGGAGCGGCTGGGCCCGTGAGCCATGGCCGCTGAGCCTGCGCGTCCGGAGCCTGTGCTCCGCAACGGGAGAGGCCACAACAGAAAGATCTAACTCAAACTAGATACTAATTCAAAAAAAATTTTGAGCACCTACTGTGAACCTTTTTTTTGCCATGCCACATGGCATGCAGGATCTTAGTTCTCGGACCAGGGATTGAACCCATGCCCCCTGCAGTGGAAGCACAGAGTCCCAACCACTGGACCGCTAGGGAATTCCCTACCATGAACTTTTTTTTTTTTTTTGCTATCATGTGAAAAAGTTGGTTAGAAATAATGTTTGCCAATTTTATTGACCTTTCCTTAGACTTTACCCTGGACCAGAAATTGGTTATGCGTTAAGCTGGGGAGTTTGATGAAGCTTTCCTCCTCTCCTGCCAGTTACTGATGTTCATACAGATCAGAATCACTAGGAAATGTTTTATGATACAATCATTAAAATATTTTAAATGAGGGAAAATAAGGGATGTTTGCTGGCCTCCCTGCTTTTTGACTCATACTTAATGATATACTCTCAGTTTTGGATGAAACAAAAGTATGCATCTTTCTGCTATTGAGAACAGAAAATAAGCACTTGTTTACGTACATTCACTCATCAACATATTGGATGGATATTGTGTGCACTATGATTGGTGTTGAGTATTTAGCAGCAAAAAACCAAACAAGGTACCTGTCCTCAGGAAGCTTACATTCCAGTGAAAGGAGACAGAAAACCAATGAATAAGATAATCATAGATTCTGACAAGTTCTATGGAAAAAAATTAATATAATGATTTGGTAAAGAGTAACTTTATCAAATGGTGGGGAGAGTGTGTGTGTGTGTCTCTAATTTAGGTCAGGTAACTGGGCAATCTCTTTGAGAAGATGACATTTGAGCAGACACTTGAAGAAAAAGGATTCAGCCATAGGAAGAGCCATGGGAAGGGCAGTCCAGGCAGAAGGCACAACAGACGCAAAGGCCTTGAGTTGGAGGAGAGTTTGATGTGTTTGAAGAACAGAAAGGAAGTCATATGACTAGGATGTGGTGAGCAAAAGGGAAAGGGATAGGAGATGGGATTGGCAAGCAGGAGCCAACAGCAGCCAGTAGGTCATGTTAAGAAGTCTAAATTTTATTTTAAGGGTAATGGGGAGCCATTGAAGGTTTTAGAGCACAAGAGTAACCAGATGCTTTTTCTTTTTTTCTCACACAGATGATCCAGTAGTAGCTTCAATGACAGCTGACCCTGTTCTATAATTGCCAGAAAGAACTAAGAACTGATTGGTTTGGGTAGGTGCCCTCCAATATTCAATAGTATTTTAGTTAATAATTCCATATACCAAGACACCTTGCATGTACCCTGTTTGCACCAGGGGCCCAAGAACCCCCAGGAGATAACTCATCAAAAGGAAAGACAGATCAGTCAAATAAATAAGTCAGACTCAAAATAAGGTTAATATTTGGCTAGAGTTTGGATGGGTGATTTCTGAGGAGTGCGGTGTACCTGTCACTCAGATTAGTTCTCACGACCAGTCCTTATGGACTTACCATGCCTGAGTTTTATGTGGCTATGGCTGTAAGTAAAAACTAAGGGTGTTGTTTAATGAAAACCTCTTCTTGGTCCCCAAATCAATGTTGGTCTAGCAACTCATCCACACGGTGGAACACAGAGTGGCTGGGAGGCATTCGCCTCGACTGAACATCACCATTGAACATCCAACTGCTTTGGCACCTGGCACCTTGTGTTAGTTAGTACCTGATAGGAGGCAGCAGTGCCTGGTAGGAAAGGTGATCCCCAGTGATACAAGGTGGAGATGACTCTTGGATAAAGTGGAAATCAGTCAAGGTAGTCGGTCATAAGCAGCAGAAATAGCAGCGTGCCTGGTTGATACAGGGGTGCCCAGAATAGGAGAAAAAGAGGAAAAATCCACAAACATCGTAGCTGACTAGACTTGTTTCTGACCATATGTGACTCCCTCCTGGGCACCCCCAGAAATCCTGATAGGGAGTGAACTTTGCAGGAGCCTGGAGTTCTACAATAAATAGCAGATGAGGGTACGGTGAGCTGTTTTGTGCTGGGTTCCCCAAGAAGCTCATTCTGAGACAAGGATTCAAGGGCAGGTAGTTTATTTGGGCGACGATCCCAGGAAACAACAGGATGGGGAGAGGGAAAGGGCAACACAGAAAGGAAGACAACCAATAAAGGGCATGTGGCAAGCGAGTGACTTTTACAGGCAAGTGGAGCTCAGCATCCCCAGAGGGCACTGGGATACTGCAGATAACAGGCCTCACATTATCTCAGTGGAAGGACAGGAAGCTGGGAGATTCCTCTACCAACACCCATCCATCACTGGGTGGGGCTGTTTCTAGGGACACAAACTCTTTGGAACTTCCAGGCCATCCTGCTTGCTGGCCGGGTGTGCTTCCACAGCCAGAACAAAGCCCTCACTCAGAGTCACAAGTGTAGCAATGAGCATCCTTTGGTGTATAGAGAGGAGCGTTGAGGGACTCTGGGCAGGGCCCCAGCTGCATCTACTACACAAGAGACTACACCAGGCTACAAGCATAGAGGAATTTATCATATAGTCTCATTTCTGGCCCAATTTCGTCCTCATTCTTATTTTGTTTTTCTTTTTCTCCCTTCTCTCCTACTTATAATTTATGCAATCTGGCTGTTTTATGTATCCTTGTAAGCTGCCTTAAATCTTTTTTTTGGAACACAGCAGCACATAAATAAATAAACACTAGCAAGGTTTAACATTTTCCCTTTATTTATTGACCATTTTTCCCTTCTCTGAACTTCTTGGACCAGAGCCTCATTTACCTGCATCTAGCTCTGTGCTGGGCACATCAGAGGCATTTTATCATTGTTCTGTAGACCGGCACAAAGATATACAGTTGGTTTATAAACTGGCTCTGTGACCAGAAGCAGATACAGAGGCACAGGACTCTCTGGCCCCTTCTTTCTTGAACCCAGTGCTTAGAACAGTGCCTGCACATAACAGGTGCTCGGTAAATATCTGTTAAATGAAAGAATGAGACTTGGAGGACCTATATCCATAAGGGTTCCCATAAATCACCATTTAGAAATCCATCAACATACTGGAATTGTGTGCTTTGTAAGGTCAAACTTGCCCTGGAAACCACTATCATGTGGATGTACTTATTTTCATGAGCACAAGCTGGAAGGCAGGGACTAAAGATAGATCTAGAGATGGTGTTTTAAAGTATATACCCAGCAGGCTCCGTGCATCTCAGAACACCCAGTGCTAACTCAAATGCAGTCCGTTTATGAACGTAATCTTTGCTTGTAGGTGTCCTGGCAAACATCCCTATTGAGAAACTGGGTTCCTCAGGAATCTCAGATGCTAGAAATTGAGTGACTGCTTTACATCCCATGAATCAGAAAGAAATTGTTGTTTAAGTGGTGGGTCACATGCATGTAGGTATCTGGGTTTTTTGTTTTGTTTTGTTTTGTTTTTTGCTGTAATATTTTTCCCCTTAAGAGGCAAGCACAGTAGTTTTATTTAATAAAACACTAACTAGAAATTTTTTTTTTGGCTGCATTGCACAGCGTATGGGATATTAATTCCATGACCAGGGACTGAACTCGGGCTCTCAGTGGTGAGAGCATGGCGTCCTAACCACTGGACCACCAGGGAATTCCATAAAACACTAACTAGAAATTTAAAAGTTTAGCCTTTGAAAAACAAATTTTTCCGTTTAATAAATCAGCATTACCCATAAGTAGGTTACTTCTAGGAAGCTCCATTTTTATGTAGATCTTAGCAAAGAAGGAGAGAGAAATAGTTTGGCACTTCTGCTATTTGTGTTTAAATTAAGATAAAATTTACATAATATAAAATTCATCCTTTTAAAGTGAACAATTCAGTGGTTTTTAGTATATTCACGACGTTATGCAAACAACACCACTATCTAATTCCAGAACTGTTTCATCACCCCCAAAAGAACCCTATACCCATTAGCTGTCATTTCCTATCCCCCCGTCTTCCCAGCTCCTGGCAACCGCTAGTCTATGTGGATTTGCCTATTCTAGATATTTCATATAAATCGAATCATACCATATGTGACCTTTCCTTTCTGGCTTCTTTCACTTACCAGGATGATTTTAAGTTTCATCCATGTTGTAGCATGTATTAGTACTTCCTTTTTTTACGGCTGAAGAATATTCCATTGGTGTATGGATACACCACACTTTGCTTATCCATTCATCCATGGACAGACACTTGGCTGTTTCTACTTTTTGGCTATTGTGAACAAGGTTGCAGTGAATGCTCGCATACAAGTATCTGTTCAAGTCCTTGCTTTCAATTCCTTTGGGTGTCTACCTAGGAGTGGAATTGCTAGGTCATATGAGAATCACCTGTTTTCCAAAGTGGTTACACCATTTTACATTCACACCAGCAATGTATGAGAATTCTAATTTCTCCACATCCTCACTAACACTTGTTATTCTGTGTGTGTGTTCAAAGTATAGCCAACCTGGGACCTCCCTGGTGGTCCAGTGGGTAAGACTCCACGCTCCCAATGCAGGGGACCCGGGTTTGATCCTTGGTAGGGGAACTAGATCTCGCATGCATGCTGCAACTAAGATCCCACATACCGCAACTAAAAAAAAGATCCCACGTGCCATAACTAAGGTCTGGCACAGCCAAAAAATAAAAATAAAATAAAGTATAACCATCCTAATGGGTGTGAAGTGGTATCTTGTGGGTTACCTCTGTTATTTTTTTTGAAAATTTAAGTTTCCCCCTGTCCTGGAAAAAATATCCATTTTTCCCCCATCTTTCCTCTTTCATACACTTTTGTTTTGTTTTGCTTTTAGAACAATTTTAGGTTTACAGAAAATTGAGCAGACAGTATAGAGAGCTGCCATATACCTCTTCTCTCTTCCTGTCACAGTTTTCCCTCTTAGTGACATCATACATTAGTGTGATATATTTGTTACAATTGTTGAACCAATATTGATACATTATTATTAACTAAAGTCCCTAGTTTACACTAGGGCCCTTCTTTGTGCTGTACATTGGTATGGGTTTTGACAAACACGTAATGTTATATATCTCTTATTGTAGTATCACACAAAGTAGTTTCATTACCCTGAAGATCCTCTGTGCTCTACTTATTCATTCCTCCCTCCCTCCCCCAAAGTGCTGGCAACCATTGATCTCTTCCTGTCTCTTTTAACTAGAATCCTTTTTACTTTTGACTATAGTTTTGTCTATTCCAGAGTGTAATGTAGTTGGAATCATATAGAGTTTAGCCTTTTCAGAATGACTGCTTTCACTTGTTTGTTTACCTTTTGAAGGACATCTTGGTTGCTTTCAGATTTGGGCAATTATAAATAAAGGTGCTATAGGCATTCTCAGATTGAGTGATGACCTGGAGAAGCCAATGCCATTGAACGACTGTTTATTGCTTACATTCCTGAGAGAAGGGGACATGCCATGCCACTCAGGGCCACAGGGAAGGCATCAGGTTTTGATCAAGAGGCAGAAGCAGGAATAAGAGAAAAGCCTAAGCCAGAGCCTTTATTGGAGTTTCTTCAGAAAAGGAGAGACAGTTAAACAGTTTAGGATGGGCTCCTTTGAATAATTCCAGTGGGCTCTAGGGCATAGGAGCTGTCTTCAGTTGTCTGGGACCTGATTCTGGGATGATTAAGACAGAGGAAATAGTGGGTTGGTATGTGAGTTACATAAGCAGGTGGGTGGGGACGTGGCACTGGGTCAGGTGGTCTGTGCATGACTAGACATATTCCAGGCAAGCAGTCCACCTCCCCTAGGAATTAGCTAGCCCTATAAGGGCAGTCTCCTCTCAAGTCTGAAAGGTCCCCCAGCATGTCAAAACATCATAAGATACAGAAAATAAAAACCATGATGGATACACTGGGTTTCCCTAGAGGGATGGTTTGGGATGGTTCTCTGGAAGCAGATGCTTACGTGGGGTTTGGGAAACAAAATGCTTATTAAGGATCAGCCCCTCTGAAAGGAAAGGAAAAGTCTAGCTGCAATACTAGCTTGACAAAGGCTTGGCCAACCCAGAGGGAAGCTCTGGAGCGAGGACTGCCCATCAGACCGTCCCGCATCTGGAGGAAATGGGCAGCCGTTACAGCCTGGCCTTGCTTGGTCAGCAGTGCAGGCTGCTCTGGGAAGGACGTGACCTTGAACGAGGCAGCTCTCTGCCCCTAAGGCAGACCCTGAAGGAGCTGACAGCTGGGGGCCATCTGCTGACCCCACTCCCTGCAGGTGGACAGCAAGTCCTTCCTCAAGGGGGAATGCGGGCAGCACATCTGTGACCACCTCAGGGATCCTGTTCCAGTTGGCCTCAGCAGTTGCTGGCTTGAGGACACACTCTTATTGGCTACCTTTCTTTCCCTGCCTCACTTCCACACTCTCCTTTACCTCCCTAATAAACTACTCTCCCCGAAATCTGTATCTTAGAGTCTGCTTTTGGGGGAACTGAAACCAAGACACATCCAACTCACCTGTAGAGTGATGTCCCTTGGGGCCGTTCTGGCAGTTTCCAGTTATATAAATGTACTTTTCTTGCATTACATATACTTAGGGTGATTCCAGTCCTGGTTTGTTCAACATAATTCCTGTTTAATATGTTGCCCTGATGTTCCATTCCATTGATGCTCCTTTTTATCTTAAAACTATCCTGGTTTGGATGATACATTTTATGATCAACCTACAACTCTTTAAAGTGAGTGATCCTTAATAAGATCCATGGACAGGGAAAAGTGGTCTCTTTTGATCTTGAATGCCATCAACTCATAGTTTATTTGGGGTGAATCATCCAATTTTAGAGCTGGAAGCAACTCTATGGCTGGCTTATCCATTGACTCAGCCTTTGGCTTACCCATTGACTCAACCTTTCTTTTTTTTTTAACTATTGGAATGCACATGGTTGGATATTCACATTTATAACAATCCCATGGGAATTCCCAATATGCCAGCTGTAACTCCACTCCTTTCCTCCTACCAGGAAAGCATATTGAATGCTGGCAAGAATTAACGTTGTTACAGGGATAATGTATTCTTTTTAAAAAGATGAATTATTCTCAAGTCCTGGTACTTTAACCATTAGCATCAAATCAGTCATGACACAGCTCATGACTGATTGAATTTGAGAACTGCTGATCTCATTCTAAATCCCTGCATTACAGAAAGAAGTCATTTAGCCACATGGTGGCTCCATCTTCTCACCTGGAAATGGGGATGCTAAAATCTCCTTCCCTGTCTGGCTGAGTTATGGTGGAAGGCAAATGAGATAATGAATGTAAAAGCTTTGGGAAAGGGACTTCCCTGGTGGCACAGTGGTTAAGAGCCCGCCTGCCAATGCAGGGGACACAGGTTCGAGCCCTGGTTTGGGAAGATCCCACATGCCGCGGAACAACTAAGCCCGTGCACCACAACTACTGAGCCTGCGCTCTAGAGCCTGTGAGCCACAACTACTGAGCCCGTGTGCCACAACTACTGAAGCCTGCGCACCTAGAGCCTGTGCTCTGCAACAAGAGAAGCCACCACAATGAGAAGCCCGCGCACTGCAATGAAGAGTAGCCCCTGCTCGCTGCAACTAAAGTCCATGCGCAGCAATGAAGACCCAACACAGCCAAAAATAAAGTTAAATAAATTTATATTAAAAAAAAAGCTTTGGGAAGTATAAATCCTTTGAACCAATGGAAGCCATTGTGGTGGTATCTGTAGATGGGAAGAAGCAGCCATATTTGCTAAGCATTTTCTAGAGCCACACCAGAATTTACAAAATAGCTGAATTTGCACCCATCTGGTTTGCACAGTACATCTATGAGTGAAAATTTTACCAGTGCTCCTGGTCATTATGTGAATTCTCTTTACAACTTTGCTAAGATGTCTTAGTCAAAACCCAGTGGTTGCAAGAGAAAAAATCCAACATGAATTAGCTTGAATAAATTGGCTCACATAATGAAAACATGGGAACGTCCTGGTTGGAGCTGGCCACAGCGATGGCCGGAACCCGAGACTGGAACATCGCAAGGATTCTCTGTGTCTCTCACCCATGCTGTTCTCTATCTATTGTCTTCGTTTTCTCAGAACAGCTTCTTCAGTAGGTGCGGGCATGGCTACTGAATGCTGGGCTCCCATCTTTACCTCTTTGTGATCATAGAGGAGAGATACCCTTTTCCCCTCCCTGCCCCCTCAGATTAGTTAGAAGAACCCTAGAGAGGTACTCTGATTGGCCCACCCGTGGACCAATCACTGTATTCCAGGAAATAACCTGTAAACTAAGCCCGTTAAGCCAGATGCCCACACCTCAGATCAATTACTCAAGGGCTTCTCATGTACACAGTTGCTTCAGGGATTTTTGGGAGCTGGCAACCATCAGATCTGTGCCTATCATTCAGTGAAAATAAAGTCTTATAGATTGTCAAACCTTTATTCCTAACGAATCTTTTATATTCCTAGAGCTATAAATAGTAAATCCTTTCCCTTCCCTTCCAAATGCAAATATTTTGAATTTTTAATGATTGCTTTCCAAAGCCTACTTTCAGAATCACTCTTCAAAAGGTTTGTGCCAACGTATACTCCCACAAACAGATGGTGGTAGGCATTCTTGAATTGTAAACTGTCACTGATCTATGCTGGTGGTTCTCCATTGAGGGTGATTGTGACTTCCCAGGGTATAATGGCAATGTCTGGAGACATTTTTGATTGTCACAACTCGGGTGATGCTACTGGCTTCTAGTGGGTAGGAGGACAGGATGCTGCTAGACATCCTGCAATGCACAGATAGCAGCTCCCCACAGCGAAGAATTATCTGGTCCAAAATCTCAATAGTGCTGAAGTTGAGAATTTCTGATCTATGCAAACAGACATGGTCTTTATTTTTGTATATAGAGAAGTCTCAACAAGAAGACTTGCCTCAACAGAAAAACTTTGGCAGCACACTCTATGGCTGGTCTTGGCATAGGGAGGTACACTTGAAGTCCTATTTTCCCAATTTGGGAGGAGGACATTGAACATGGCAGGTAAAAGTTTTCAAAGTGCCCAGTTAAACTGCTTGGAAAACTCACTCTCCCAAGCTCTGCTGGACTCTGTTTTAAGGATAGTATTTAAAACACTTTAGCAAAAAGAGGGGTAGCTCAGTATACAACTGAATGTGAGAATTACCCATGCTTGGTTTATTTCTATTCTGATCCTTGGAAAATAATAGTCATATACTATCATTAAGGAAATTTAATGCAGGACAAAATAGAATGTAAGAAAACCCCCACTAACAGGGTCTGGTCTCAGCAAATTATACAACAGGAAATAATTTATCTTTAGCTTTCAGCTTCCTGGTTTTGTATCTTTCTCCATGTCACTCACTGCCTCCCTCTACCCATTGACCCCAACTAATGGTACCACTTGCTGCTTCTTTTCAGAAGTAGTAAAATGAGGCACTAAAGAGTAAAGGCTCTGGCATTAGCCCACCTTAATTCAAAGCCTGACTCTGCTAATTACTATTGGTGCAACTTTGGGCAAATTACTTAACTAAGTTTCCTCATCTGTAAAGTAGAGATGATAATAGTGCCTCCTCATAGGGTTGTTGTGAGGGTTAAATAGGTAATATACACAAAGAACTTAGAGCAGTGCCTGGAACATACCAAGTACTATGTAAGTGTTAGTAATGTTATTTTCAATTCTCTACCACTTTATCAAAACCTGATGTTAGACCAATACCCAGTTTGAAGGCTTAAATGAATGGGAACAACTGAGTATGGAGTGATGGTGATAGCCTTTGGGTTTAAGAACCTGAAATCTCAGGACTTCCCTGGTGGCCCAGTGGTTAAGACTCTGCACTCCCAATGCAGGGGGCACGGGTTCCATCCCTGGTCAGGGAACTAGAGCCCACCTGCCGCAACCAGAGATCCTGCATGCTGCATGCTGCAACAAAGATCCTGCGTGCTGTAGCTAAGACCCGGCACAGCCAAATAAATAAATAAATATTTAAAAAAATTTTTTTAAAGAACCTGAAATCTCAACTGGACAGTACCCCACATACAACCCAGCCAACACATTCTCTACACACTTAAAGCTCATCCAGGAATAGAAATATCTACAGCAGGGGTGGGCAAACGATAGTCTGAAGGCCAAATCCAGCAAGCTTTTTGTTTTTATAAGTAAAGTTTTTCAGAACCCAGCCACACCTATTTTTTAATGTATTTTCTAAGGCTGCTGTTGTGCTATAATGGCAGAACTGAGAATTCACAATGGCGGAGTTGAGTAGTCACAACAGAGACTGTACAACTTGCAAATCCTCAAATATTTCATCCACCACAGGACAAGTTTGCTGGCTTCTGCTCTAGACCCTTGCAACTCAAAGTAGCAGTCTGTGTACCTACAGCATCAGCATCACCTGGGGGCTGGTTAGAAATGTAGAGTCTCAGGCCCCACCCCAGACCAAGTGCATCAGAAGCTGCATCCCCAGGGAGTTTGTGCGCACAGTAAGACTGGAGGATACTACATAGAGTACACTTGCTTTCCAAGGAAGAGTGACTTTCAGGGTTCCTTCTAATGCTGAGCTTCAAGTGAAGAACTTAGTTGATTCCTTTTTACTTTTTGTTTAAAATTAATTTATTTTATTTATTTTTGGCTGTGTTGGGTCTTTGTTGCTGCACGTGGGCTTTCTCTAGCTGCGGTGAGTGGGGGCTGCTCTTCATTGTGGTGTGCGTGCTTCTCATTGCGGTGGCTTCTCTTAGTGTAGAGCATGGGGTCTCGGGTGCTTGGGCTCAGTAGTTGTGGCACATGGGCTTAGTTGCTCCACGGCATGTGGGATCTTCCTGGAGCAGGGATCAAACCTGTGTCCCCTGCATTGGCAGGCAGATTCTTAACTACTGCACCACCAGGGAAGTCCCCTTTTTACTCTATTTTAAAAATTTACTTTTAATTGAGCTATAATTGACAAGTAAAATTATATTACTTTTAGGTGTACAACAGAATGATTTGATATATGTATACATTGTGAAATGATTACCAGAATAAGTTTAGTTAACCTCCATCACATCACGTAAGTTTTTTTTTCTTGTAATGAGAAATCTTAGCAACTTTCAATTGTACAATACAGTATTGGTATCTTAGTTGATTCTTATTTGTCTCTCACTGATCTGAAGTCTTAAACTTTGGGGGTATTACTTGAAATTAATAAATTTTGAGCTGGAAAAAACTTTAGAGATGCCATTTCTTTCTTCTCCCTCTTCTTGGTCCATTTTCCTTTTCTTTGTCACTTTTCAGGGTTTATTTATTTATTTTTTGCCTTCTACCCAGAATAAAACTAAAGAAGTAATATCAATTTGGTTGTAGCCAGCGAACTAGAAGTCAGATAACGTGGGTTCCAGCCTCATCTGAACTCCGCTCTTTCCCTGCGGCAAGGGCCTGTGCAGGCTGGGTCTGTTTCTTCACCTGCAAAACGGGAATAATTTTACGTGCTCAGGGCCTCCCTCACAGGATTGCTATGAGGACAAGTTGCAATACTGTATGTGAAAATGCTCCATCATTGGTAAAGGAGCATAAAAATGTAGGGAATTATTTATAGATTGCCTGGCATAGAGCCTTGAATACAGTAGGTGCTGCGTAACTGTTGGGTAGAATTTTTTTTTTCTTGTGGGAACTGCTCCAATAACAGCCAGCAGATGGCAGCAAAAAGCAAGCTTCCCCTCAGAGGCTCCCTCTGGTCCGCTCCCGGGGTTTTACAGTAGTAACGTAACTGAAGGTTCTCCCTGATTTCTAACAGGTTCATACCCCTTCACTCACTTTCTGCCCACATTTCTGAGGGCACGAGGGACTGGGCCTGCTGGGGCCTATGGAGAAGTTGGCCCTGAGTGAACTCATCCATTTCCATTTCTCCGACTATTGCCTTTGTTCCAATGACACTCAGGTCTCCATCACCAGCCCCATCATCTTTCTCGATGGCACAGCTGACCATCTAGTCACTCAACAGTATCCACATAATGCATCTGGTCCAAAACTGAACACATTGCTTTTTCTCCAAATCTGCTTTTGCTCCTATGTCCTTATTTGCACCACCATCCAACAAGGCATGAATGGAGAAACCTCAGGATCATCTATGACTCTTTCCTCTCCTTCATTCTCCACATCCAATCAATCACCAAATCCTGCTAACACCACCGCCTGAAAAACACTAGGGAAAAACACAACTCCAAAGCAGATACAGACTCGTTTTTAAAACATTCACAGAAAAAACACTGAAAAACACACATCGAACTGTTTCACTGTTTGGAAGACTGGTGTTTTCTTTGTGCCTTCCACTTTTGTTTTCTAAAATTTCTGCACTGAGCTTGTGATTCTTCTGAAATTAGAAAATTTTAAAACCTACAATAAATGTTATTTTTCTCCCGAAAGTATATGTACACACAATTGCTAGGACATCACACATAGCTCTAGTGTGCTAACATGCAAAAACAATCTGGCCGTGAGTACAATATTTTGCCAGGCATCTGTGGTGAGGCTGCACAGTGGATCAGCTGGCACGGTGACCCTGTAGGCCCTTCGTTAAAAATGGCACTTCCGGGCTTCCCTGGTGGTGCAGTGGTTGAGAGTCCGCTTGCCGATGCAGGGGTTCGTGCCCCTGTCTGGGAAGATCCCACATGCCGCGGAGCGGCTGGGCCCGTGAGCCATGGCCCGCAGAGCCTGCGCGTCCGGAGCCTGTGTTCCGCAACGGGAGAGGCCACAACAGTGAGAGGCCCGAGTACCGCAAAAAAAAAAAAAAAAAAAAAAAAAAAATGGCACTTCCTCCACACATGGCTCCCAGAAGCACTTCATTTTTGGATCCATTTATTTAATGTGGAAAAAATTTCTGCTGTAGAAATTCATTGTCATCTCAAGTTTATAGAGAAGATATTTTCTTCTCATGGAGTAGAGTGCCAATACCTCTGAAGGGAAGCAGAGCCCTGCCCCAGTCCTTCTTTCAACAAACATTTATAGGGTGCTGACTTAATGCCCTGGGTATAGTTTTAGGAGTCTGGGTTCCAGGGGTGAAGGAGACATTCAAGGTCCCTGCTCTTAAGAAGAGGACATCATATAGCTGGTAAACAGATAAACAAGATGGTTACAGAGAGTAATAATGCGAGGGTGGTGAGGGAGAAAAACTAAATCAGTAAGGGTGGCTAATTTTGGGTTGTGTGATCACCCCATAGGAGGGCACATTTGAACCAAGAAATAAACTACAAGATGGAGCTAGCCATCTGCAGAGCTGCTGATAGAGCCCAGCCAGAGGGAATGGCAAGTAGAAAGGCCCTGGGGCAGGAACAAACTTGGCTTATTTGAGGAAGAAAAAGGCCAGTGTGGTTTTTGAGAGGTAAGCCAGTGAGGAGCAATGGGGCAGATGAGGGGGAGAAGGTGGACAGAGTTCAAGCAGGGTCTTGTAGTTTATTGATAGAGGTTGGATTTTACTCCAAGTTAAAAACCAACAATATACAATAGCTTACACGTATGTATTATGTACCTACTATGTGCAGGTACTGTTCTAAGCATTTTACAAGTATTGTTTCATTTAATCATTACAACAACCCTGTGAAGCAGGGATTATTATAATCCTTATTTTTTCCGAGAAGAAAACAGAGTCATAGAGACTTAAATAACTTCAGGTTACACAGGGAATAAGCAGCTGAGCTGGGATCTGAACTCTGGATGGAGTTCTACTTCTGCACACTGTACAGTGAACCAGGCATATGAACTCTACATCTAATGTGACCAGAAACAAAAAGCTTGTTCCAAACCAATTCCATCTTTGCCACTGTGAGATCATCACAATAATTTGTATAAATAGTTGGAAAAGTCACTTGCTTAACAAAAACATATCAAATACCTTCAACGTGCCAAGTATTGTGTGGATTGTGGTTTTTTTTTTTTTTTTTTTTTTTGCGGTACGCGGGCCTCTCACTGTTGTGGCCTCTCCCGTTGCGGAGCACAGGCTCCGGATGCACAGGCTCTGCGGGCCATGGCTCACGGGCCCAGCCGCCCCACGGCATGTGGGATCTTCCCGGACCGGGGCACAAACCCTTGTCCCCTGCATCGGCGGGCGGACTCTCAACCACTGTGCCACCAGGGAAGCTCGGATTGTGTTTTTTATACATTTCTATCATTTTGTCTCCTCAAAGCCAGCATCTTAAAAAAATCTGATAAATGACTTCCTGCTTCAGAACTCCACACCATCTTGCCACCATTGTCAGCCATCGCTTAATAATGGTGGTAATGAGCAAAACAGCCAGGGAGCCAGCCCTTTTATACCAAGAGTAGAAATAATAGAAATAATCTCTTAAATTGCGATAGCTTTTAACCGTTCTCCAAAGGCTTCCCTGCTTGCTATTTAACTTGATCCTCTCAACAATCCCTACTCTTTTCCGGTTGGATGTGCCTGTGTGACTTGCTTTCGACAACGAATTGTGAACAGAAATGACAGCACGTCTTGGTGGGGCTTTGAAGAGCCAGTTCGTGATTCACCACAGCTTTTCCCTTGGTCATGACCATCAATGGCTTTCAAGATGATGGCGGCTCCATCAGCCTGAATCCCAGGGTGACTATGATGAACAGAGCCTCTTGTCAACAGAAGATGGGCATTTAGTGTGAGCAGGAAATAAACCTTTGCTGTATTAAGCCATTGAGATTTTGAGTTTGTTGCCTTGGTATAACCTAGGCTAGTGGTTCTCGAATTTGAGTCTGCATCAGAATCAACAAAAGACCTTGTTAAAACACAAAATGCTGGCCCCTCCCTTAGATTTTCTGATTCAGCACATCTGGGTTGGAGCCTGATAATTTGCATTTCTAACAAGTTCCTCAGGGCTGCTGCTGCTGCTGCAGGGACCATACTTTGGGAATTATTACCTCGCCTCTCTTTACCAATTCAATATTATCCCAAGGAAATATTACTCAGCCATAAAAAAGAATGAAATAATGCTATTTGCAGCAACACGGATGGACCTAGAGATTATCATACTAAGGGAAGTCAGTAAGAGAAAGACAAATACCATATGATATTACTTATATGTGGAATCTAAAATATGATACAAATGAACTTATCTATGAAACAGAAACAGAGTCACAGATATAGAGAATGGACTTGTGGTTGCCAAGGGGGAGGTGGGGGGGAGGAGGGAAAGATTGGGAGTTTGGGATTAGCAGGTGTAAACTATTATATATAGGATGGCTCAACAACAAGGTCCTACTGTATAGCACAGGGAACTATACTCAATATCCTGTGATAAACCATAATGGAAAAGAATATGAAAGAGAATATATATATATATATAACTGAATCACTTTGCTGTACAGCAGATAATACAACACTGTAAATCAACTATATTTCAATAAAATTAAAAAATATATATTATCCTAAGGAAATCAAAGCTCAGGCAAAGCTTGTTCATTCCTTCATGTATTTACTAAGCCAGCTACGTGCGAGGTGCTAACCTAAGTTCTGCATAATCAGTGACAAACAAAGCAGACACAATCCTTGCCCTCTTGTCTCATAAACTAGTGATTTGCTCGAGTGTACACAGCTAGTGGTGGAGCTAGCAGTTGAATCTGTGTCTTCTTACTCAAAATCCAGTATGTATTCCATTATGCAATAAGCAACATTGACAAACACCTCCTTGGTTGCTATTTCCCCCTTCAATATCTTCTAATAAGGAGGTAACTCTTAGTTCGGGGTAATTCTCAGACCCTTTGTTTGTGGATGGGTTTGCATTTGCAAGTTTGGAGAAGGAAGCTTCAGTGGGGGTGAGGAATGTGAGGGGTCCTCAGCCCTGTGAGGAGACAGGAGAAGAAGGGAAGCCTCCCTGATGGCAGCTGCAGAAAGAGAGAATTGAGTAAGGAAGTGCTGTAGGTACTGTGATGTGCTGTCCAGATTCCCCTTCAAGGATGAAGGACTTACTCTCCCAGCTGCTGGGTGTATTGCTGGCCGGCAGTCTTCAGCTCTCAGCTCCCTATGAGGACTACCTTTCCTAAAGAGAGCCACTTCATCCAAGGTCTCAACCCATTCCTATAACCAATAATTGATGGGGGACCAAAAAGCTCTGAAAGGCCAACCCAGCTTCAGAGTTCTTCACAGGGCCAGCCTTTGGGGTGACTGCATCACAGCTCAACTTTTCCCAGTCCTGCTTTCCTTCCATCCCTTCCCAAAGGTTGGGGTCCCAAGAGCACTCTTTAATAAACACCTTTCATGCTAATCTTCATTTCAGGGTCTGCTTTCCAGCAACCCAACCTGTGACAGGGGATTTCAAGGTATTTGCTGTGGGGTACCTTGAATCTAAATCTTCTCCTGGTCCCTTTCAAAAGCTTTGGTGAAATTGGCATTTCTCACTCATGCTTTTGTGAGACAGCATTATAGTGGATAAAATGGTGTCCTCCCCAACCAAAAGAATTTTTTTTCATGCCTACATGGAACCTAAGAATGTGACCTTATTTGGAAGTAGAGTCTTTGCAGATGTAACTAGTTAAGGATCTCAAGATGAAATCATTCTGGATTTAGTCTGGGACCTAAATCCAAGGACTGGCATCTTTATAATATGAGGAGAGGATGCAGGGAGGCCCACATGCAGAAGAAGGCCACGTGAAGACAGAGGCTGAGATTGGGGTGATGTGGCCACAGGACAAGGAACACCTGGCACCACCAAAGGCTGGAAGAGGCAGGAAAGATTCTTCCCTGGAGTCTTCAGAGAGAACATGGCTCTTCAGACACCTTTATTTGGGACTTCTAGCTTCCAAAACTGTGACAATTAAATTCCATTGTTTTAACTCTTCAGTTTGTGGTACTCTGTTATGGCAGCCTTAGGAAACTAACACAGTATTCTATTGATGAGGAAAATGAGGTGACAGCTGACCGTCGTATGAATGGAAATGAAATGTTCAGTGCTGGGCATGGAGTAGGCATTCAGTAAATGCTTGTTGAACTAAACTGAACAAAATGCTCATAAAGGGGAAAAATGTGTTTCTTAGGATAACTTCTTGATTTATTTTCTTTAGACTCTGGGCATGTGGGCATCTGCTAATATGCATAGTTGCTCATGGTATTTGAGTGTATCCATGGAACTGTGGAAGGGTCAGTATTCATTTTTGGACAATTCTAATAACTCCTTAAAAGTTAGTCACTAATGAGGTCCCTGCAGGGACCTAGATTTATAATTTTAAAATGTCCCTGGCCTTTTCTTTCTTCCTTTCTTTCTTCCTTCCTTTCTTTCTTTCTTCCTTCCTTCCTTCCTTTCTTCCCTCCCTCCCTCCCTCCCTCTTTCCTTCCTTCTTTTTCTGCTCCTCCCAGCCCCTCAGGAGAACTCCAGTTCTATTTTTAGGCATCTAGGCAGGTGGATAACATGCAATTTATATACAAAGGTTATTTAAGAGCTCTGCACAGCATTAAATGTGAATGCTAGTGCTTGTCTTGTTAAGTCACAGCTGAGTCAATCACCACCACATGCCTCAGTTGGCCTTATCTGTAAAATGGAGCTCATACTTCCTTTTCATAAGTTAGCAGCAGTAAGAGAATAAAGTGAATTACCTGATCAACTCTCAGAAGCTCAGCTGCTCCTCTGATCACTTTTGCAAGTCCCAAATCATTTCTGAATCCTGCAGGTTGAGTCTTTGGATTAACATCACACAGAGGAGAGTTGTGTTTATCAATGGCCAGAGATGTAAAATAAATGATTTTCTGAGCTTTATGTGGGTTGTAAGAGCCCAGAATGAGCCCCAAGACACTTGCTCTGTTTCTTCTTGCCTACTTCTTCACACTTAGGACTATAGGAACAATTTTCAAAGACTAACTAAAATCACAATGAAAATTTCCGGTCAATCATAAATTGATTTTCTTGCTTAGGTAGGACACTCTAAAAGATTCCATTGGAGGATGCAGACATAGGGTTTCTATAACTGAAGGGGCTCAAGGAGGATCTGTGAATACCCCTTAAAGTGCCAAGAGAGCCTGCAGAGCTTGCTTTGGGAGTTGGGTCCTCTTCAATGACACATGGCCTGATGTTCCTCCATCTCTTACCCCCTAAAGAAGTAGCAGGTTATTCTTATTAAGAGATAGTTGTCAGTGAGGGTGCTTTTGATTGCAGCCTAACTCCAGATGGCTTAAAATTACAGGCAATTTATTATCTATTTGCTCACATAACTCAACGTCTATACATAGGGCTCCCTTCAGGTAAGGCTTGATCCAGTGGCTTACAGAATGTCACCAAGCATGTCTTTCTTTCTGCCTCTCCGTTCTAACTCCTATAGTTTTGGCATCATCTCCAGAGTCTACCCAGTGGTCCTATGGCTGCTCTGGATTCTGCTACTTTTAGTACATCTCATATCTTCATGCCACACCATTTAGGGGAGGAAAAAATAGATCTTCTGGTATCTCTCTTTTTTTTTTTTTTTTTCTTTTTTTCTGGTATCTCTTACATGAGTCCTGGTGTAGGGCTAGCCAACTGGAGGTTGAGAGGTCATGTGGAGGAGAACTGAGGCTCCTCAGATGACAGTCAGTCCCCACTACCAAATATTGAGTGAGACCATCTTAATCTTGTAGCCCAGCCCAGCCAAACTTCTAGCAACCCAGGAGTATTGCTTGCTGGTCCCACCAATATGTAGAAAGACAGCATCTCTGATGCAACTTAAACTTAGATTAAAGAAGGTTGGCCATTGTATTTATACTTGGAAAATAACAACTACTAACTCATATAGAACATTTTTAATGTACCAGGCACTATGCTACCTTTACATAGCATTTCTCCCTACAACAGTCCTGTGACATAGGTACTGTATATTAGCTCCTTTTTATAGATGATGAAACTGAGGCGCTGAGAGATGAACTGACTTGTTCAGAGTCATACAGCTTGTAAGAGCCCCCGTTGCACAACCCTGGGGAAATGGAAGGGAAATCATTCACGTGGACTGCGGCGCTGGAATTTTCCTTCAGGGGGCACAATTCACATTGCATTCTATGTGTACATGCTGTCCAACCTTGTGCTTCTTTACTCATTATTCTGTACTGTACTGACTCCAACTGCCCGTTCTGGATGCACAAATTAGGCCAACAGAACCTTTGAGAGACGAAGGATACAAAATAGCGTGACATTAGCCATCAGTGCCATGCTGGGGATCTGGAGTCTTGGAAGTCGTCCACAGCCAGGGAACTTAGCAAGGGGGTGGGAACCAGTCGGCAAGCATTAGATGGAACCCTGAAGCTGCAGCTGGGGACCCAGGTAAGACTATGTGTCAATCTAGGCTGGTATGCAGAGACTAGAAAGGCAGAAACTTTAGAAGGCAAAAAGAAGGGAAGTGGTCAAGACTGGGTGGCTGGTTGGAAGCTAGAAAATGCACTGATAGAGGCAGACAGCAAAAGTCCCTGTGCCTTTGCTGCAAACTCGGGCACTCTCTCTCCCAGACTGGTTTGGTGGGTGCCAGTCCCAGGAGTATCCATCATCGGGAGCAACAAAGAGGGTGAACTTGAGAGGTACCACTGACATAAAGAAAGCAAGTACCCAAAGCCAGGAAATGTATACCTATAGCTAGGTATGAAGATGTGTTTCCCCCCCCGACCCTCCTCTCTTTCTCTGTCTCTCTGTCAGTTTCTTAGTCCAGGCCCTGAACCTTGCTAATAATAGGAATCCATATTTGCATCTCATTGGAGGAACATGCCAGAGACTTGAATGCCTTCCATCCAGGTTACTAGTCCACAGGATCAGCACGATCTCAGGAACTTGCACCACAGGGCAAGTTTGAACAGGGGTCTACTCTTTATAAAGCTGTTTGGGAGGCTTATTAGCATGTTTGAGGTTCTGCCAACGGTTTGTAATAAAAACACAATGGAAGAACACAAGAAGTTTTAGGGAGATTATTTTCTATAACAAAACACTCTTCTAAACAGACCCCACTGGTTTATATTCCATTCCAGGACTCGATTCCCTTTTGCAAGTGCAAAGGTCTCTATGCCATGTTCTACTGAGTCAGGTAAGAAAATAACTGTCAACTCCACATTCTTAGGTGCAGGTAACTTAGATTTTTTTTGGCTGACAACTCGAATAATGCATGCTTATTATTAAAAATAATCGGATGTGGTCAGGTGTGGCAAGGCCCCCAACGGTAACGAGAGCTCTCACCCTTGGTCCACTCTGAGGCTGCATTCAGTGTTTAAATGCAATGCTAGGAGACCAGTTCCAGTCTGCTATACATGATGGAGAGATAAAGTTTTACTGAAGATTTTTTGGAGAAGGTGTGGAAGAAGAGTGACACTGCATACCACGTGGCAGACATCACAGCAGTTCCCTTTAAACATCTATGTTCCACTGGAATTTCCTCTCTAAATATCAGCCTCCTGGGACTTCCCTGGTGGTCCAGAGAGCAAGACTCCGAGCTGTGGTGCTTCAAGGACAAAGGACGACCCTGCCTGAAAAGGTTTCAGCGTCACACCCCCTACTGGACTCTTAATCACCCTCCCTACCATGTTTCCATGGTTACGAAATTTCTGAGCCCACCTGGGCAATGGGACCTGTCCCAAATAAGGAAAGGCATCTGCCCTGTCCCAATCCCACTCTATAGAAGGAAGGTATATGTGCCTCGACCAATCAGTAAATGAAATTTTCACCTCGGACCATTCCTTTGTTCTCTGGCTATAAAAACTGACTAATAGCACATGTTTGGAATAGGAAGTCAGCCCACTGTTCTGGCAGCAACCCTTCCCTCTAATAAATTCTATCTTCTTTACATTCTGCCTTGTGTCTGGAAATTCTTTTCCAACCCGCATTTGGACCACGACACGCGCTCCCAATGCAGGGGGCCCGGGTTCGATCCCTGGTCAGGGAACTAGATCCTGCACGCGTGACGCAACTAAGTCCACATGCCACAACTAAGAAGCCCACATGCCGCAATTGAAGATGCCATGTGCCGCAACTAAGACCTGGCGCAGCCAGAAAAAAAATCAGCCTCCTGTCCCCCATCCCCTTCTCCTTCCCTGTCTCTGTCTTTGTTCCCCATCAAAACATAAATTCCCCTCAATGGTCTGGAAGAACTCAGTTCTGGCTCTCAACTTGCCTATCCCACTCAAAAAGAGAAAAGCTCAGTAGATGGCTGATTGTACTCTGACCCTTTTGAAAAAGAAAGCAGCTCAATATCCAATTATTTGTCAAGAATGGCTGGGAATGGGCACTGGAGCTAGCTTTCTCAGGCTTGAGAGACCTAATTGCGTGTTTTTCTTCTCAGTTGCACATTCAATGAAATCACGGTGGCAGCTTGAAACGGGCTGTGGTTGTAGCATTTACAGCACAGAAATTGGCGAACACTGTAAAGCACCACCTCCCCCCCCACCCCAGAAGCTAGTTCTTAAGCATTTACCAGCACACAGCTGGACCCACTCTACAAGATATATCTAAAAGTTTTTACCAAACAAAATTAGGTCTTGTTCTGTGGAAGGCAGTGCCGGGGGTGGGGTTAGGGTGGGAGATAATTTTTGACGTCAAGAAAATAAAAGATTTCTCCATATAGTGACATGTATAATATACATTGTTAAAGAGAAAAACCACTGGCCCCAAATGGCATCACTTGTGCTAGTGCCCATGGTACCAAACCTAGATTTCATACCTAATCTAATTGCAGTTTTGACCTTCACCAGAAATGCAATCTTAACTAACGAGCTTGGAATTTTCTGGTCAGCACCAATGTGGTAATCTGTCATGTGGGTCCTCTCCATTCCCCCCACCCTCACTCCTGCACCAGTGGATGGGGAGGAGATCTGCATGATAATATCCTTGCCTGTTAACCTCCCTCCAAAAAGATATCCTGGCCTGAAAATAATCCTTATTTTCTTCTGCTAAGAGCTCCCTTGCCCCACCCTTCTTCCTATAAAAACGTTCCATTTTGTACAACCCCTAGGAGTGCCCTTCTAGTTGCTAGATAAAATGCTGCCTGATTCCTGAATTGTTGAAACCAGCCAGTTAGATCTTCAAATTTACTAGGTTGAATTTTAGTTTTTCAACAATATAGAAAGTTTAACTGCCATTGCTTTCCCCTCTCACAGCATGCATTCTCCCCAGATAACCACTGTTAAGTTCTGTATATACTTTCCTCATTTTTTTCCCAAGCATCCACAATACTCTTGTAATTTGTATGAGATTATGCTCTACTACCTGTTGCTGTCTTACTTTTTTTTTTTTAATCTAACAAGGTATCTTGGACATTTTTCTTTGTGCTCATAGAGTTAATTTTTAAAAGTGGATGCATAGTATTCAATTGTGTGGCTCTAGATATGGAAAGTAATGGGAAGGGCGTTTGAAGGGGAAATTAAGCATCTGGTCTTGGCCCAGTTTACAGTTGAGAATTATCCACTGCATGGGCTCTCCCTGTGCGTGGCCTTTAAGGCAGGGTTTCTCAGCTTTGGCACTACTGACAGTTGGGCCAGTTAATTCTCTATGATGGGGGTCCTGGCCTGTGCAACAGCCGGAGTTAGTACCACCCTCATGTCCAAAGGTGCAAGCCCGGGCTCCAGTTATAACTACAGCACAACACACAACTCCAAAACTGCGTGCCTGTCAACAGCGACAGCAATGATCTTACTCATGAATCTGCAGTATGGGGACAGGATGGCTTGTTTGTGCCACTGAGGTGGGTCTCAGGCAGGGGACTGGAATCACCTGAAGGCTTGCTCACACCTGCATGGGGGCAGAAGGGAGCTGAGCTCCCTGAGCCTCTCTCTGTGTCTCTGTGTTTTCCCACCTGGTATCTCCAGTATGGCAGCTTCCGGGTAGCTGGACTTCTTACCTGGTGGCTCAGGGCTGCAAAGGTGTGTGTTCTGAGGGGAGAGGGCCAGGCGGGAGCTGATCACCTTTTCTGTCCTTGTCTCGGGAGTCACTCAGCACTGCTTCCACCTGCATTGTAATTGTTAGAAGTGAGATGTTTCCAGGGGTGAAGGATTAGACTCTCCCTTTTGTGGCAGGAGTGTCAAAAACCTGCAGACTTGTTTTAAAATCATCTCAGGGAAGGAGTAATTACCAGAACCCAGACATGGTCGCTATGTAGAGAGGGCTACCTGACCAAAGCTGTGGCCCTTGGGAGAGGAATATCCCTCAGTCTTCTGCTGAGAGGGAGGTGGGGAACTAATAAGCAGGCCCCCTTCCCACCACCTGCTGGTGTCCCAGTTGGCTGAGCCCGACTGAGCCAGAGGGCAAGGGAGCTGGTGGATGCAGCCCATGCAGGCTCCCGGGCACATGGGAGGGGTGGGGAGTGCTTCTGAAGGGGTCAGCAGAAGATGCCCAGCACAGAATACACCCTAGCGGTCACATTTCTTAGCACTGTCTCCATCCCTTCTGTAGCTCCTTCAGGCTGGACAACGTGCTATTCCATCTGGAAACAGCCGAGGTGCTTGCCGTCCTTGACTGGGAACTCGCTACCTCAGGTGACCCCCTTGCCGACGTGGCCTACAGCTGCCTGGCTCACTACCTGCCATCCAGCTTTCCCATTCAGCCAGGTAGGAACTGCCGCTGGGGGAGTAAGGGATGGAGCCAGCGCTATTCTCAAAGCATAGGACAAACTCGGCTAAGCCACTATTTCCCCATTTTTGTTATGGTTTTGCAATAAAAGATAACCAAGAACATTTAAGTAAACAGAATGGCTGCTAAGTCCAAACGGTGATGAACAGGTCTGATTGCCTGTAGGCCTTTTCTAGCGGGCTGCTGAGTTCTCACTGCCTTCTGCTCCAGTGCCTGGGGATAGCTGGATTGATTCTGCCATTAAGAATTATCCATTCTATGGACTTCCCTTGTGGCCCAGTGGTAAGAATCCACCTTACAAGGCAGGGGACGTGGGTTCGATCCCTGGTCAGGGGACTAAAATCCCACATGCCGTGGGGCAACTAAGCCCACATGCCACAACTACTGAGCTCGTGCGCCTCAACTAGAGAGCCTGCGTGCCGCAAATTACAGAGCCCACATGTTCTGGAACCTGCACGCCACAACTACAGAGCCCACACATCCTGGAGCCTGCATGCCACAACTAGAGAAGAGAAAACCCGCATGACACAACTAGAGAGAGGCCCACGTGCCGCAACGAAAGATCCCACATACCTCAACAAAGATCCTGCATGCTGCAACTAAGACCCAATGCAGCCAAAAATAAATAAATAAATAACAAATAAATCTTAAAAAAAAAAAGAATTATCCATTCTATGGATAAAGAAGATGTGGTACATATATACAATGGAATACTACTCAGCCATAAAAAAGAATGAAATAATGCCATTTGCAGCAACATGGATGGACCTAGAGATTATCATACTAAGTGAAGTCAGAAAGAGAAAGACAAACATTATATGACATCACTTATATGTGGAATCTAAAATATGACACAAACGAACTTATTGATGAAACAAAACAGACTCACAGACATAGAGAATGGACTTGTGGTTGTCAAGGGGGAGGGGTATGGGGGAGGGATGGATTGGGAGTTTGGGGTTAGCAGATGCAAACTACTATATATAGGATGGATAAACAACAAGGTCCTACTGTGTAGCACAGGGAACTATATTCAGTATCCTGTGATACAGCGAAGGAAACCATAAACAAGACAAAAAGACAACCCTCAGAATGGGAGAAAATATTTGCAAACGAAGCAACTGACAAAGGAGTAATCTCCAAAATTTACAAGCAGCTCATGCAGCTCCATATCAAAAAGACAAACAACTCAATCCAAAAATGGGCAGAAGACCTAAACAGACATTTCTCCAAAGAAGATATACAGATTGCCAACAAACACATTAAAGAATGCTCAACATCATTAATCATTAGAGTAATGCAAATCAAAACTACAAGGAGGTATCACCTCACACGGTCAGAATGGCCATCATCAAAAAATCTACAAACAATAAATGCTGGAGAGGATGTGGAGAAAAGGGAACCCTCTTGCACTGTTGGTGGGAATGTAAATTGATACAGCCACTATGGAGAACAGTATGGAGGTTCCTTAAAAAATTGAAAATAGAACTACCATACAACCCAGCAATCCCACTACTGGGCATATACCCTGAGAAAACCATAGTTCAAAAAGAGTCATGTGGGCTTCCCTGGTGGCACAGTGGTTGACAGTCCGCCTGCCGATGCAGGGGACATGGGTTCATGCCCCGGTCCGGGAGGATCCCACATGCCGCGGAGTGGCTGGGCCCGTGAGCCATGGCCGCTGAGCCTGCGCGTTCAGAGCCTGTGCTCCGCAACGGGAGAGGCCACAACAGTGAGAGGCCCGCGTACCGCAAAAAAAAAAAAAAAAAAAAAATCAGATACCTGGGAGAGGCTGGGGTTCCAGCATATGGTCCTGCACCACCCTCCTCCCCTACATGTCCTAAAAACGTTCTTCTGTGACCCCCTCAAAGGTTGGAAGCCCACACAAAAGAAAGCTCTTGCTGGGAATGGCAATTCAAATCAGTTGTATTGATTTCACAAAGATGAAGCAAACCGTTGAGACCAAACAAATATTTCACAAGACACTCTGTACAAAGAACAGAAGTGGTCCAGTGTGTTTGGATTACTGAGCAAACCTGAGATTCACACCCTTCTGAGTTGAAACCGTGTTTTTTTTTTTTTTGAAAAGAAAATGCTCCTCTCTAAGGGCTCAGGTATAGTATATAGTACTCCAGTCCCATCCTGCAGAGAAGTTTGACTATACGTGTCAGAAGTCTTACACGGTGCCATAGTATTCACGTGGCTGTTCCACTCACAGGACTTGGTCACAAGGAGTAATTAGGTTTGATACTAGGAGGCTCACCACAGCCGTGATTATAATATGTTGGAAACAACCTATAAGGATAACAATCGGAGCCTAGTCTAGATAACTGTGATATGGGCATGCAGTGAAATTCCAAAACAATGCTATAGAAATCTATTTCTTTCTTTCTTCTTCTTCTTTTTTTTTTGGCTGCGCCACGTGGCATACAGGGATCTTAGTTCCCCGACCAGGGATGGAACCTGTGCCCCCGCAGTGGAAGTGTAGAGTCCTAACCACCGGACTGTCAGGGAATTCCCTAGAAATCTATTTCTTAATATATAGAGAGATGCTCTTAAATGAAAAAAAAAAAAAAAACAGCAGGCTACAAAGCATTATATAGAGTATGACTCCATTTTTGGTAAAAAGTACAGATGTATGTATATGCATGTACAAACAGTGTAGAAGGGTATCCACCAAATATTAAGTGTAAGTGACTAGATGATGGGATACCAGGTGTTGGTATTTTCTTTTTTTGTCTGCAAATGTGTACTATTTCTGCCATGAGATATATTATTTGTGTCATAACTATTTTTAGTTAAAAAAGCGGAGGGAGAAGGATCCCTTATAACCTTCTCTGATCACTTGTGGCTTTCAAAGACTGTAGAATCCCCGTTGCAATAACGGTTGGCAACAAGGGGGCTCTGGCAGCCAGACTTTGCTCCCGAGGGCGCCCTCTTGGCCTGTGTGAGGCGCCCACAGTCACTGCCTAGTTTGCAGAGCAGCCCCGGGCCAGAGGCGGCTCAGGGCAAAGCACTGTCCCTGCTTAGCAGCGGAGCCTACCCAGAAGGGGTTGGATGGCTGGAGTAAGGGGGTTCCCGGAAGTAATTTGTGCAGCCACCACGTTGACTAGCTCCGCAGTGCCCACGAACTTTGTCTGCGTTTGACTCTTCTCCCTGGAAGTTTCCAGTGGCTGGAGAGCTGGCAAAGTGACAAATGCTGCATGGTCCCACTTCTGTCCCTCTTCCCCTCCAGCCCTCTCCTGTGTGCTTCCACCCACCTCCTCTGCAGGGCACAGCCCCGAGCCTCCCATCTTGTCTCCTGTGTCCGCAGGCGAAGTCCCGAGTGGCCTTTGGGAAGCCCCTGGTAGAGGAGGGCACGGTCTTGGCCGACACCGCCCAGTCCCGCGTGGAGATCGAGCAGGCCCAGCTGCTGGTGCTGAAAGCTGCCCACCTCCTGGACGTGGCGGGAAGGAGGTAGCAGGCCGAGGGGCCTCACAGAGGACAGGTCCTGAGGTCACAGTGAGGGACTGAATCTGTAGACTCGGACTCTTCCCTCCCCATTCAGCAAACCACAGAGAAAGTGCTTGGCTCCTTGACATAAATAACTTTGACAAACTCTCCTTGGGACTGCTCAGGCAGCTTTTCAAAAATGGAAAAGGTACAATAAAAAAGGACGGAACTGGGCTTCCCTGGTGGCACAGTGGTTGAGAGTCCGCCTGTCGATGCAGGGGACACGGGTTCGTGCCCCGGTCCAGGAAGATCCCACATGCCGCGGAGCGGCTGGGCTGGTGAGCCATGGCCGCTGAGCCTGCACGTCTGGAGCCTGCGCTCCGCAACGGGAGAGGCCACAACAGTGAGAGGCCTGCGTACTGCAAAAAAAAAAGACTGAACTTTCTGTTTTATTGACCCGATGAATTTCAGGGTCCAAGACAGCGGGCCTGACAGGGCCACACGGCCCCCGGCCTCAGCTACAGCCCCGCCTGGACTTCCAGGCATCAGGCAAGCTAAGAGTAAACAAGGGAATTAGCCAAAAGAGAAGCTTTACTTTCAGGTGTGACTTTATTCCCTAAACGGCTCTTCTGAGGGCCTCTATCTCCAAGCACGATGCCACGCTGACCCCTGCCTCCTCCAGCTCTCCACGGGGCCTCCACCCTTTAGCCGAGAGCCTCGGTACGGGTGGGGATGACCCAGACTCAAGTTCCCAGTTTCTTGGTTCTCTAGTGCCAGCATTGAGGGCTATAAGGGACTTCACTCAAATGCCCACACTCAGGGTAGATCCTTGCAGCTCAATTCCCCAGAGTCCTGGCTGGCCCTGGTCCAATGTCCAGTTGGAAACAGAGTGGCCATGACCCTGAACAAAGCACAAGCCAGACTACACACCCACTCACACTACACAACATCCTGAGTCATCCTCCTAGTCACCACCGCCTCCCCCTCCACCCTCCTTGGTGCTGGATACACACTGTACACGAGGCAGGGCTGACTCCTGGAGCTTGCGGTCCAGCGGGACCTCAGGTTCTGTTCTGCGCTGTAGTTTCTACTCTTCCCTGTGAAACCGATCATTCTTCCAAGCGTTCGGCCCTCGGGTCTGCCCTCCTAACCACACTCCCGCTTCCTTGCAGGCTGCGGGTTTGGATATTGCCATGATTTAAATGGTGGCCCCATCCATGGCCTGCTGAGTGATTGATCATTCTATTCTGGTGAGCACAGACAGCGGATTGGTGGTTCCGTTGAATCATTTACAACAGATGCAAAACTCCCTCTCCTTCAGCTGCCCTTTGCGCACACTCACCACATGTGACTTTCCTTTTCCTCCTCAGAACAATGCTATGAGGGGTCCTATTCCCTCCTCTATTTTGAATATGTGGAAACAGAAGCTCAGAAAAGTGAAGTGACTTGTCCAAGGTCACTCAGCTTGCAAGGAGCTGAACTCAGATTTGGGGAACCTAGGTCCTTCTTTGAGCAGGCCCAGCCTCCTAACCATGCAGGGTTGCCTCCTTCCCAAATCTCAATCCCTGGCCCCAACAGAGGGATTTCCCAATGGCAGAAGTCACCTAGCAGAGCAGACCTGGGAGTCTGGCATCCCTGGGATGGCAAGTGCGGGCCCACCTGAAGTCTTCCAGAACATCGTTATCACACAGGTGTCAAGGGACATGCCTGGGAACGTGGCTGTTATGAGCTGTTCTGAGATCTTAGGAGCAGGCACTTGTTCCTGGGGTGCTCAGGGATGAGGGCTCACTCAGGGCTTCCCCCTTCCTGCCCTGTGTCTTCCAGGCCTTCAGAGCAGCAGGGCTGAGCAACAACTACCCACTGGCTCAGTTCTTCGCCTGGGCCTGAGCCCTGCACTTTGCCCTGATGAGGTACACAGGGCAGCAGTGGCCAAGATGGAGCTGAAGCGCTGCATTTAGACCCACAGGACGGCAGGAGCCCAATCGTCCCTGCAGGGCCTGCAGGGCCTAAAACTTTAAATGATGTGCTTTGAAAGTCCTGATATGTGTGATTCTTGCACCCTGCCTGGCAGGTCTGTCCTGGGACCCTTACTGTGAACTCAGCCTTGGTGGGTCCCCACAGAAGACACTTCCGTGAGAAGCCTGGAGTTGCCTGTTTCAGGCAAGGAGGGAGGGGATTAGCCAAGAGCTGAGTGGGTTTCAGGACAGAGGGTGGAGAGCTGGTCTTCAGTCCAGGCGCCCGGTTGGGCAGCCAGGCCCCCTTCTCTCTGGCTGTGGCGCGTAAAGGCTGTGGGACTCTGCACGAACGTTAGGAGTCCTGCTGGGGTGGGGTGCTCGTGCTCGCTCCCAATATGGGGCCTCCTGCTCCGCGCCTCCGCACCCCGCTCCCAGCTGATGGCTGCAGCCTACAGACCCAGGGCGGGAGTGCTCCTGGGAAAAAGGAATGAAACCCTAATCATGAAGCCACTGCCATCTGATATTCTTCCTTTGAATGTACAAAACACAGAACACTGACATCTATTTTGCAAAGGAACTCTGGGAACACAAAAGAACAAGAAAATATACCTCAGAGATGTCACGAATGTTCAATGTCATACAAAAAGAATGGAGAATAAAGGCTCACACTTCAGCCCCTGTCTCAGTACATCAGTTGCCTCCTAGTACCTGAGTTTACTTGGGATTCTGCCCAGTGCGTCGGCCCACTTGTATGCATGGGGGGCACAGACGTGGTGACCCCTGGTAGGTCCCGAATCGGCTGCCTCACTGCTGCTCATGTAAAGGTCAGCAAAGGACCACGGCTTTCTGGTGTGTGAGGGCCACTCCTCCATCTGCTCTATAGTTAGAATGTTCTGGGGGGAGGGGAGGTGGTGGGCAATATGTCATTACAATTCAGAGAGCAGTATTCTTCCCTCGGAGAAAGGTGGACATGCTTGCTCACCTGAGGTCCGAGCTCTTCAAGGAATGGGTGTCCCATGAACCCAGGTGGCAGGCAGAGATAAGCCACTGGCTGTTAGGACCTGGACTGCTAATCTCATGATCTGGGATGATGTAGCAAACAGCTGCCCATTTCAGGTCAGACCAGATGGGCAGGGACCCTCATCCCCTTGTCTGCTGCATTGCAGACTTGACCTCTTTGAGGGAACTGCTTTACTGGAGAGAGCGCCCACCTGCTGCAGCCAGGACAATGGGCCTTCAGGGTACCGGGGAGTCATGGGGGTGTTGTGAAAGGGCTTCCCAGACGTTCTTGCCCCAGTGGTCTGGGGAGACAGGTCCTACTGCTTGTTGCTCACAAAAGGTAAAGTTAAATTCAAACCCCCAAACGAATTGCTGTCACAACACCAGCCACACTGGCAAACAACCTTTTGCAAACTCTGGCAGGGTTCTAGCAGCCTAACCTCCTGTTTCAAGCCTTAGGAAGGAGGAAGATGCTTTGAAAAAGGAAGTGCTTTGGCCGGTGGCCCAGTGTATCACGTGGCCCTAGAATTTCTCTCATGGCCTCTGAGGTTAACTTTGCTTGTTAAGTAGTACAGCTGCAGGGATGAAAATAGAAGCAGTGCTGTGGGGCGACTCCATGTGTCCCTCAGATACTGTGCTGCAGAGTGGGGAGGCCCAAGGGTGGGACAGTGAACAGTGCCTGAAGGATGCGAGTCACAGAGATGTGGCCTCCAGCAGCCCCTCAACCAGGGTCTCCCATTCTGTGAAATAATTCCACTCATTGCTGTCAGTTGCACCCCACCTCTGGGCCTGGTACTGGTCTAGGCCTTGGGGAATGAGCAGGAAAACAAACAGGTCAAGCTGCCATTATCAAAGGGCCCATATCTCAAGTAGGGGATGGTGGTAAGAGTCCAAGACCATGGTGGGTGATGTGGGTGCTGTGGTGGGTGATGAGGGTGCCGTGGTGGGTGATGAGGGTGCCGTGGTGGGTGATGTGGGTATGTGGTGGGTGATGTGGGTGCCGTGGTGGGTGATATGGGTATGTGGTGGGTGATGTGGGTGCCGTGGTGGGTGATGAGGGCGCTGTGGTGGGTGATGTGGGTGCCGTGGTGGGTGATGTGGGTATGTGGTGGGTGATGTGGGTATGTGGTGGGTGATGAGGGCGCTGTGGTGGGTGATGTGGGTGCCGTGGTGGGTGATGAGGGTGCTGTGGTGAGTGCTGTGGTGGGTGATGTGATAGGCACTGCTGGGGGTGAGGAGCTGTGGGCTCAGGAGGGGGGACTCATTCCAGAAGAGGCATTTGAGCCAGACGTGCATGACATGAACAGGCAAGCGTGCTTCAGAAGAAGGAGCAGCAGATGCAGAGGCCCTGGGGGGCAGCCCAGTGTGTCTGGGTGAGGAGCACAGAGAGTGGGAGGTGCCAGGTCTCGTGAGGCCTCAGGGGCCTTGGTCAGGAGTTTGGTGTTGATTCTAAATGTGACAAATATGAGTTTAGATAGCCGTGTGACTTGCTTTGATTTGAGTTTTTAGAAGATCCTTCTGCTTTCCAAAGTTCACCAAGATGAAGAAGGAATAAAGGAGGATTAGAGCTGGTTCCCTAATGCTGCAGAAGGCTCCAAAAGAACCACCCACAAAATTAAAATTAAAATTAAAAAAGAAAGAGGGACTTCCCCGGCGATCCAGTGGTTAAGACTCCATGCTTCCACTGCAGGAGGTACGGGTTTGATCCCTGGTCGGGGAACTAAGATCCCGCATGCTGCACGGGGCAGCCAAATAAATAAATGAATAAATAAACAAACAAACAAATAAATAAATAAAATAAGATAAAAAAGAAAGAAAAGAGAAGGAAACCAGGGGAATGGGGGCAGAGCCTTAACAAGATACAAGCCAAGAATCTAAAGGATAAAGGAAATCTAACCTGGTCCTCATCTGGCTTTTTCCCCACCTTCAGCAGACAGTTGGCATTTCTGGTGGGCCAATGCTATAACTAGTGTGGTGATGTGCCAGCACTGTGCTCCTCTGGAGTGGGGTCAGTGTGTGGTGTGGGTGCACGCTGGGCGTGGACAGGCTTGGTGTGGTGATAAGCGTGCCTGACCAGTTTTATCTGTGGCACACTTAACATCTTGCCACCAGCCCTACGTGGCTGGGCCTGCCTTCCTATTAGCCTGCCTTGGGAAAGGGAACAAAATGTGATCATAACATATTAATGATTTTTTTTTTCTTTCTCACAGCAATTTTCTATCCCCAAACAATTGAACACACATTCCTCTGCTCGTCTCTTGGCATCAGGGGCTAGATTCCTGTAGGGCTGAGCCCTCCCCAGCGGTCCTGTGACAGTCCCCGGGCCTCAGGGTTCCATCCAGGATGCCAGCGCTGGAGAGGCTTCCATCCCTCCCTTCCCATTCTCCCCCACCTCATGCTCCCTGCAGCGACTTGTAGTCTTGGCATCCACAGCTGCCTGTGCTCCTCCAAGCCCTGATTTCAGATGCTGTCAGATAATTCCAGAATAATCCTAGAGAGGCTGTAAGAGACCAGATTTCAGTCAACTCGCCTGGGTGCGACCCCTTCAGGACGTCACTGGGAGTGATGTTGAAAGAACAGGCTCCAGCGTTCTCCACCAACATTCCCATCCTAGAGTCCCCAGTGGTTGTCTAAGAGATGGCTCCTGTCTGTCACCACCTGGGACTTCAGAGTTCCCCAGGGATGCCTTGGGGATGCCAGGGCTGTGCTGCAGCTCACCTCTCTGCAGTCACAAGGAAACCCAGCGCGAGCCCAGGGCTGAAGCATTGGTTGAGCCCCTCTGGGACATCTGGATTGGTATTTATACTGCCCTCCACGGTGCCTTGTGGCTACAGCCCTCTCCCCTCTATTGACCTCGCCAATGTGTGTGAGCGTCAGAGCAGAAAGATGGAGGAGTCCCAGACTCCAGCAACCTGGGGTCCAAACCTGTGATCACCTATTGGACAAGTACTCTGGGAACAGAGTTCTTTTAATCAAGATGGCTGAATAGAGAAATGATTTCAGGGAATTCTATATCTTATTAGCATTAAATAGATAACCTAGTGGTAAGGAGCTGTCACAGATAAACAAAGACAGACACTAAAGTATTAAGAACAGACATTAATCAGTAATATGCTATTTCATATATGCTATTTTCTAGTAGGAAAGTGGGCCTGGCATAAACTGACCTCAACTTCCATTTGTACAGAAGGCATTTTAAAGGGAGAATGAGGGCTTCCCTGGTGGTGCAGTGGTTGAGAGTCTGCCTGCCGATGGACGCGGGTTCGGGCACCGGTCCGGGAGGATCCCACATGCCGCGGAGCGGCGTGGACCATGGCCGCTGAGCCTGCAGGTCCAGAGCCTGTGCTCCACAATGGGAGAGGCCACGGCAGTGAGAGGCCCACATACCGCAAAAAAATAAAAATAAATAAAAAGGGAGAATGACAGAGCAGGGAGGGGCAATGGTGGGGTTTACACATGGAATTGCCTGCTAAATCTATAAAAAGTGGGAAGGTGGAGGGCTCTGGTCCACATGAAACTTACCTGGGTTTGCTAACTGGCACTTAAGGAAGTTTGGCTCCTAGCCTCTCAAACAGACTGAGAGATAGAGCCCTATCTTGAGGCGTTGGATGGAATAAACAGTAACTTCTGGCAGCTTTGAGTTTTCTCAGGCTGGCACATTTGCCAGGCTCCGGTGTGGCCTTGAGCTATTAGAAACTGTGTTAGTGTTTGTTCAGGTCTTCAGATGTAGTGGGGGTGGACTAAATCATTTGTGCTGCAGTTTTTATAGGCTGAGGTTGAGGCTCAGTCAGGAAGAGAGTTTAGGGACTTCCCTGGCTGTCCATTAGTTAGGACTCGGTGCTTCCACTGCGGAGGCCTGGGTTCAATCCCTGATCGGGGAACTAAGATCCCGCAAGCTACGCGGTGGAAAAAGAAGAAGGAGAGGGAGGGGGAG